>NC_142946.1:30734721-30949721 GCF_046866305.1 Octopus bimaculoides
CCAAAATGTCCAATGCCATTCCCTGCATATCTGCTTTTATATCAGAGTGACCTTCGTCTAGAGACATGCTTTAACAGAAGCTGAGGAGTGCCTCACTCCCAGTCGTCTTTCAGCACACTGGACACCATCCTGGAATTTCTGCGTACCTGTGATATTGCTAGATAGCCGTTGAGACTGCACTAGGTCCATCCGAGCTTTCAGCAGGTCTTGTTTTTAATCCTGCTGAATTTCTAGCAACCCTCCTCACCACTGTAGCCAACTTTGACCCTCCATAAATCATAAATTTTATTTTAGAATTTATGGGAGCAACTGTTTTTGAAGACTCATATTGTCATTTGAATGCACAAAATGAGGAGTAGATAGATAGCCAACAACTGATGAAGGGTCCTTTCTCTGTGTTTACTTGACTTGTTTTCCATTTTTTTCCTTTTGTTGTTTACACAGTTGGTGATGTCCTGTATCCATATACGCATATGCATATATATATATATATATATATATACACACATATATATTATTTATATTATTATATACATATATATTCTTTTATTTGTTTCAGTCATTTGACTGTGGCCATGCTGGAGCACTGCCTTTTAGTCAAACAAATTGACACCAGGACTTATTCTTTGTAAGCCTAGTACTTATTCTATCGGTCTCACGGGGACTTAAACACACCAACATCAGTTATCAAGCGATGGTAGGGGTACAAACACAGACACACAAATACACACACATATATATACGATGGGCTTCTTTTTAGTTCCTGTCTATCAAACTCACTTACAAGGCTTTGGTTGACTCGAGGCTATAGTAGAAGACACTTGCCCAAGGTGCCAATATATGTGCACATATGTATACACACATATGCATAGATATATATACACGTATATAAATATGTACACACACACACACACACATATACACACACACATACACACACATATATACACCCACACAGACATATACACACACACATATACAAATGAAAAATGCATTAAATACTACAAAACATACATGTGGGACAGACACAAGGATCTTAACCTTCCTCAGTTATTGACCAAAAATACTGATACCCAGTTTTGTGCCTTTAACGATAAGACTGAGAATTTGTATATTGGTGGCACCCACAAGATTTGCGTAGAATTAGGGCTCAAGCAAACAAATAAAACAGAGTGGACATACAAAAGTAAACAAATGTAATTTGAAACGATAGACGAAAAAGGAAACAGAATTAGTAAGAGAGGAGAAAAAGTTGACCAGCATGCTAGGTATCCAGTACTGAAAAAGCAGAAAATAGAAAATCAGTCATGTGTAGGCAGCAGATAGAAAGGAAGGAGGATGAGAGAGAGGAAGAAAGAGAGCAGCAGATATATACACACACACACACACACACACAACAGGCTTCTTTCTGCCTACCTAATCCACTCACAAGCCTTCTACTATAGCCTCAGGTTGACCAGTGTTAGTGTTTACATCTCTGTAACTTAGCTTTTCGGCTTAAAAAGTGTGTACTGGGGTTGATTCATAAATGCAGTGGGATTGAACCTGGAATCATGTGGTTGGGAAGCAAACTTCTTACCACAAGGCCATGCCTGCAAACACACACACACACACAGCATACAATATATTACAGCTATCTGTCTTTCTATCAAAATAATATTATACAGTCATATTCATTCGAGTAAACACTGGATGCTCATTTTTTATATAAATTTTTATAAATCCCAAGTACATAAAAAAAAAAAGTAATTTATCTCTAAATATTTGAAAGTTGTCAAAATCATCAAAAATGGAATTTGTTAATTTGTTTGACTGAAAAAGTTAGAAAACAATTCTTTTCTCCACTATGAAGCACTGATGCAACTCAGATGTAATAAATGTATTTGTATTAATACAACCATTAAAAAGAAATATCCCTCCATAGTGATGTTGTTTCCTTTCCTGTTAAATATCAAATGGCTTGCATGTAGTTTACACTCTCTTTACCTTCCTTTATGTGTCAATATTTCTCACAACACATCATTTGCTTGTTCTCATGTCACTAAATAGCAAATTGACCTACAAGTGATGACTGAGTTACCATAAATAATGACTGGCAGGCCTTGATTTCAAATATGCAAAAAAGCACTAAAAATAAAATATTTTAATCTATCACACCAAAATCCTTTGTCAAACTCACCATGCAATTTACATGGTAATCACAAAAGTTTATTTAATATTCTATTTGATATTTAATATCCAAAAGAATACATTGTTACTTTTTCTTTCATTGTAATAGTTAACAAATGAAATATCATTAATTTACCAATATTATCTTTTAGTAAGGTAGCAAGTTGGTAGAAATGTTAGCATGCCGGGCGAAATGCTTAGCGGTATTTCATCTGTCTTTACATTCTGAGTTCAAATTCCGCTGAGGTCAACTTTGCCTTTCATTCTTGTCGATAAATTAAGTACCAATTGCGTACTGGGTTGATCTAATCGACTGGCCCACTCCCACAAAATTTTGGGCCTTGAGTAGACAAGAATATTATCTTTTAGTGTATCCTCTTTCAATTCACAGAAAACACAGATACACAAACACATATGCATTTACAGCCACACCAAAACACTGCCACTTTTATTTGTTTCTTAAATATCTTTTGAACTTTCAAAATATTAGCCCAAATGATTGAAATGAGTGTTGTAGAAGAACTTTTGAAAACTATTCCCCCCCCCCCCAAATCTGAAGGGCGACAATGTATTATAAATTAATGCAAGCCAATGCCAAAAATGATCTAACTTGCTAAGTTTCAACAAGAAATCTATTAGACATTTTCCTTTCATATAAATTATTATTTGAAAGGAAAATATGGTTAATTGAAAATGTTAAACTAAATAAGTGGCATTGTTAGCCATGCTTATTATTTAGTCTAGAAAAAAAACTGTTTGGCTTGAATAAAGTTATGATGATATAAATAATCTACATATGGATATACAAAAATATTCCCATTCTCAAAGACATGAAATTTTTGATTGGTTTTAAAACAATTGGAAATATTTTCATAGACTCACAATGAGATGCACATAAAAGACAGAACTAATCTGTGAAGATTGATTGATGGAGTTACTGCTTTAGGTCTCCAGGAATTATCATTCCATGGTCATTTTGAATCCAAAACATTCACTATTTATAAAATTATAAAGAACTTTTTTTATTTGTAAGTATGATGACAAATTGGCAAGTCATCTAGCTACAACAGTTTGTTAGGTCTCTCAAATAGAATTCAAAATGACTTGATCGATACAATTCAAAAGGTAATGTTGAGTGAAATAGAAAATGGACTTAAGTCAGCTACATTTGTTGCTATTCCTGTAGATGAAATATCTGATGTATCAAAAGTATTCACAGTTGTTATCTGTTTTGTATTATATTACAAAAGATTGTGTTGCTAAAGAACAATTTATCAGTTTTAGTGATGTTAGTGCAGACTGTTTAGCAAATGTTTTATCTGTAGATGTTTTAAATGCACTGAAATATGGAAATGTGAAAATAAATTAATTGCACTATCCTATGAATGACAATTAAAGGGGTTGTAGTTAAAGGTGTTACATTTAGTTTTTTCACAAGCATGCTCTGCTCAATATATACATATGTCTGTCATTATGCATGTCCTTTCTTTACCACACTTCACATCATCTTGCTATTTCTCATCTATTTACAGTTTTATTCTGCTTATACCCTCCACCACTCACTTTTATGCATTGTCCTCCCCCATCTCTTCACCTCCCTGCCTTTATGCATGCCACCAATTACCTATTCTTATTTTCCTTTACCTTCCTGGCCAAACTGTATTTCAAAATAGATCGCATCTCTACCTACAATCACCATTCACTACATTTACCTCTATCCCCATCTCTAACCATCTCTCATTTCTCTTTCACATTCTTGTAACTCTATCCACCCAGCCATCCTCAATTCTCTGTTTCTATTCTCTCTTTATCCATCTTCTTTTACCATGAAAAAATACCTTCTTGCCCTGACATTTTATTTTCACTATCCTTTCAACTTTTCCTGCTGGAGTAGCCATGTATCCCCTCTACAGCAAGATACCTGTTCCTGTCCTTCTATCGTAGCCTTTCAATGCCTAGCATAAAGCTAGGTGCGTTACTGCACTTCCACTTCCACTTTGTCAAGAGGATCTTCTCTTGCAAATTATTTGGTGAACTCACTGGTACCAGTGCCACAAAAAAAGCACCAAGTTCACTCTGTAAAATGGTTGGCATTAGGAAGGACATCTTACCATAGAAATAATACCACATAAAAAGTACTGGTGATGGTGCCATGTAAAAAGCACTGGTGATGGTGGCCATATAAAAAGCACTCAGTATACTCTGTAAAATGATTGGTATTAAGAAAGGCAACCAGCTGTAGAAACCAAGCCAAAACAGACTATGAAACCTGGTACAACCCTTGGCCTTGCCAGTTCATCAAGCCGTCCAGCCCATGCTAACATGGAAAATGGCATTAATGGTTATGATGATGATGATCCTAAGTATGTTCACAATTGTCAGAGGTCACCCAAGCTGATTACAAATAAAAATCAACTTCAATTAATAATCAATGGTGTTTAGTAGTTCACAGAAAAGCTAGACAAAGGATATTTTGTTTGATTAAACCCAGTAAAATGTAAACAAAGCTATATTACATGCCAACAAACCTGAAAGCAAGTCATAAAACCATATATAACAGAATTGTTTTCAAATTGCTTTATTTTTGCATGTTTATTTTTTTGACCAAGTAACTGTAGACATTAACAAATGCTAGTTGTACAACCAGAAAATAAATCATTGATTTATTTCATATTTTCTCGATTTAATAAAATCCAATCTCTCATGAGAAACGATATCATAAATACACTCAACAACTCCCTACAAACTTTATTTCTACATACACCAACAACAGTTTGCAATTCACAAAATCATTTTCTAAACAAATTCAAAAACAGCTCCAACAAAGAAAAACTATAAAGGGTTGTTAGAAAAGCACATTGTCTCAATTTCACTATAAAGACTAATGATAAATACAACTAAATACAAAACATTGAAAATACAATCAAACCAAGATAAAAGATAAAATACATTAAAAACTAAACACACACACACTGTAAATATAACCAGCATTATTATTTACATTTTTTACATTTGATGGATATTTGTTCTCATCTTGTTTGTTGTTAACACAACATTTTGGCTGATATACCCACCAGCCTTCATCAGGTGTCTTGGAGAAATTTCAAACCTAGGTTCTCATTCCTAAGGTATTTTTCGATATTATTATTATTATTATTATTATTATTCAGGTCACTGCCTGGAATCAAACTCGGAGTCTTGGGGTTAATAGTCCACGCTTTTAACCACTATGCCATATGCCTTTGGGCAATTATGGAGTGAATTTTAGGGCTTATAAATCTAATATTCTTCTATCCTTCCTTAATACCAGTTCCCATATGCTATTCATATCTGCATTCAGTTTGCTTAGGAGGTTGTTGTGTCCTAGCATATGTGCTGCTTCTTTTAGTTTTCATATTTTCCATGGTGTTCTCTCTTTCTAGTATTTTAACTTCATCCCACAGGGGGAGGTGGTCTCCATTTTCCATACATGATCAGCTGTACCTGATTTATCAATATCTCCCCATGTCACAGCTTTGCAATGTTCATCTACCTTTATTTTAAGGAGGCCACATGTTTCGCCTTTGTATAACCTAGCACAGCTGCATAGGATGGAGTACATGCAGTTTTTGGTCATATTCTCTTCTACTGGTGGTTTTAATCAGAGATATTTGCAAAGTGTTGTATTACTCTTGAATACTGTCTTGATGTCATATGGGCCACATATCTTTTGTATCTTTTTGGAGAAGCCTTTCACATAGGGTAGATGAACATTGCAGAGCTGTGACACGAGGAGATATTGATAAATCGGGTATAGCTGATCATGTGTAGAAAAATGGAGACCACCTCCCCCTGTGGGATGAAATTAAAATAATAGACAGAGAACACCACTGGAAAATATGAAAACTAAATGAAGCAGCACATATAGTAATAATAATAATAATAACAAAATAAAAAATTACCTTAGGAATGAGAACCCAGGTTTGAAATTTCCCCAAGACACCTGATGAAGGCTGGAGGGTATATCAGCCAAAACATGTTAACAACAGACAAGTTGAGGACAAATATCCGTCAAATGTAGATAATGTACATAATTCCTCATCTCTTAAATATAGAGACCGCATTATTATTATTCCAAACTAATATTTCATTAATTTTTCTCCCCCACTTCTCCAAACTGTAAAATAAAGATAAGCAACAAAACTGTAAAATAAAGATAAGCAACAAAACACAAACAGCTCTGAGGAATTATTTAATGCCACAGATGCTCTGTTAAATAAAGTGCAGTTTCAAATCACTCTACCATTCCAACCACCCCCAAATCTCAAATATTTAAATTTTAACACAATCTTATTCTGATGCATTTCTAAGTGGTCACTCAAACTACTAGATATAAGAACCAAATCTTTTACAAATCACATTCTATAATTTTTAAGAACTTATTTTATAATGTAGGTTTAGACGCTATATCTAAGCATCAAAACAGTAACAACAAATGTATCCTCTTTGTACAATTTCATTTCAGTGAGAAAACAAAATAAACACCCTGTAGTGGACTTTATTAGGCATAGAGTAGATGTGAACCTGAATCGACAAATTTCCCATGATATTTCAACAGCGCTTTTCTCACAGAAAAAACATTAAGTTGACAGCAATAGAATGAATACATGGCTTTTGCTAAGATAAATTATGTCCTTACCACTTGACCCTTCTAACCTCTTCTAGGCCATGAAAAGTTAGAATTGAGATAACAGGTACCCCCAACAAAATCTATTGTTCTCAACAATATGTGTCTCCTAACTAGTTTTCGAAGGTTATAAATAGAATTTGATAAGGCAAAATCAATTAGTGAGAGCAACAGTTAGTGACAACTGAGTCTAGCTGACTGTCTGAATGACAACTATGGAATTAACCAAAGTAGTTGAGACTGAGACCATTTGTAATATGCTGTGCTGAGAAGACTTGTTAAGTCAAGTGTAACTGCAATCATGGTTGTTGCTGGTTCAGCCAAGTGAAATCGTAGTCATGGCCATTGCCGATGTCATGTAAATAGCACCTGTGAAATCACAGTCATGGCTGTTGCCAGCGTCACGTAAATGGTACCCCTACCAGTGACATATAAAAGACCCCACTACACTTTTGGAGTGGTTGGCATTAGGAAGGGCATCTAGCCATAGAAACCAGGCCAAATCAGACTGGAACCTAGTGCAGCTCTCTGGCTTACTAATTCCAGTCAAACTATTTAACCCATGCCAGCATGGAAAGTGGATGTTAAATGATGATGATGATTATGATGATCACATGAAGTAGTATTAGTATCTAAAGAAAATTCTTATAAAATGCTGGATTGGAAACTAATAACTGGAACCAGGCAAAGAATTAAAGAATAAAAAGGAAGAAGTAAACTTCTAAGCAACTGAAAATATTCCACTGCAGATGTTGTTGGTGTCACTATAGACAATTATTTTGTTATAGTCAATGCTGCTAGACAGACAGGAGATAGACCGATAGATAGACAAATAGACAGCTAGACAAGGAGTAGTAATAATTATAGTAGGTGTTGAGTTAGTAGTAGTAGTTGTTATTGTGGTGGTAATAGTACATAGCAGGAGCAGTAGTAATAACAATGTTGTTTGTGATTGTGACAAAATAATGCTAACACCAATTAACATTTTAACAAATGAACTTTTATGGAGTTTAATGGAGTTTGGT
This sequence comes from Octopus bimaculoides, assembly GCF_046866305.1. NCBI lineage: Eukaryota > Metazoa > Mollusca > Cephalopoda > Octopoda > Octopodidae > Octopus > Octopus bimaculoides. Next base: position 30,742,582 of record NC_142946.1, read on the forward strand.
TCAGTGAACTAAACATTGATCATATTATATTTTGAATTGGAAATCTCTCTCTCTCTCTCTCTCTCTCTCTCTCTCTCTCTCTCTCTCTCTCTCTCATGCACACACACACACACACACAACCAATCAGTCATCCATCCATTCACCCACACACATATACATGATATGATGCTGATGATAACTATGAAAATGCAGTAAGTTTTGCTGGTCACTGCTTTATATCACCACAAGACCTTATGATATGTTATAATGTGGAAACTTTGATGTTAATGGAAAGACTTACACACAGTATGGATTTTTGATTCTGCATTTGGAAATGCATCTCAGTCGTTTGAAGAAGATACATATATGTATATATGTATACACCCCCACTCCCACAAGTATATATATATAAAACTGGCACTCCGGTTACAACGATGAGGGTTCTAGTTGATCTGATCAACGGAGCAGCTTGCTCGTGAAATTAACATGCAAGTGGCAGAGCACTCTGCAGACATGCACACGCTTAATGTAGTTCACTGGGAAATTCAGCGTGACACTGAATGTAACAAGGCTGGCCCTTTGAAATACAGGTATTGCTTGTTTTTGCCAGCTGAGTGGACTGGAGCAACGTGAAATAGTTTCTTGCTCAAGGACACAATGTATCACCTGGAATTGAACGCACAATCTTACAATCATGAGTTGAATACCCTTGCCACTAAGCCACAAATGGACTGAGATTCCTTACAGCTGTTTCAGATGTGTTCTTTATTGATGAACAAAACCATTACACCATGTAAAAGAAACATTTTCTTTGGGTGAATTAGGATTTTTCAAACAAATAGTATGTGATTCATATTGACCCGCCCATCTTGGTTATAGCTGATTGAGAGATGAGAGTGTCAATATGCATTTATATATAATTTGTGTGAAAATTCCTAAATGTTAAATTTTACTCTTAATTCACCTGAAGAAACAGTTTTTTTTTTTACATGATGCAATGATTTTGTTCATCAATAAAGAATACATCTGAAACAACTGTAGTGAATCTCAGTCCATCTGTGTTATCGTTTATAGTTCACCACACTAAGAAACTTCCCTGCATTGGATCTTGAGTCTATAGTAGACTATGGAATACGTACCAGAGTGTACTCCTGTGTTACATAAATGGAAGGACAAATCTGTATTTACTTTAGTAAGTATGTGAGTGTTTGTACACACTTGTTGCACAGGTGCACTATGCCCAACTCTACCTTGGTACCTTTGTTATTTAAATACCTTGTTTCTATTGGTTCCTGAAAATTTTATTATATACATACATAAATGTATATATATATATATAGACTGGTTGCAGGAATTTAAAAGAGAAATGGAAGCTATAGTGGCTCAAGAGAATAACAATTTATAGATAAGAAAGTAAAAGAAATGATAAAGAAAATACTAAACTGGAAAGCCCTCAGACCACAGATGGTATCCAGAGTTTTCTGGTTCAAAAACCTTCCAAATATACATGGCTGTATACAACTGACTGTATAGAAAATGGAACATCAACATGGATGGCAAAAGAAAGGACAGTGTTGATACAGAAGGACAAAGAAAAAAGTGGAGAAGTCAGCAATTATAGACCTATTACTTGTTTACCATTGCTTTTGAAATTATTAACTGACCTCATAGCGGATGAAGTACATAATTTTCTGGAAAAGAAGAATCATCCCTGTAGTGGCTACTGAGAACACCAGATGCATTTCTGTCTTGCTAGACTTTGTTAGTGTCATGTACACACAGTCAGTCAAATGATTAGATGAGATGTATCACCACTGATATATAGAAAAACAATAAATAAACATTTACTGGTCTTGTGTATAGATGCTTGGCTGAATAAAAATCCATTATATGCAATAGAAGCAGTATTAGATTAGAATAGCCATCTTACTTGATGTAAATACATTATTGAAAGGCAAATTTACAGTGGTATCCAAGCAGACATAACATCTCTTATGAATGTGCTTTATTTCAAAATACAGTATATGCCTTTTAAAGATGTATTTACATCAAATACAATACACAGTGTCACAAGGTTACAGAGGAGCTTTCTCACAGGGGATTCAGTTTTATTCACGAAAAGTTGTTTGGATTATTCTCACACTTCTTTCTTTCCACTTGCCAACTCATTCATGACTATATTGTTAGACTTGCAATGGTCTTGGAGGAATTGGTCAGGCAGCTGGTATACAATTTGTACATAATGCTAAGGCAGATTATGGGCTTATAATTCTATGTATGTACATATATGTAGGTATATATGTTGTATCTATTTATGTGTCTCTGTATGAATGTATGTGTACACACACACATACACTCACATATATATAATGAAATTGTTATGTGGATCCTTGTCCACTTGTATTTTGTCATCAGCACTGCAATATTCTTGTTGCCACTGTTATGCTGTGGCGGTATTCTTATTATCTTTGACTTGTCTATCATGCTACCGCTGATAGCTCCACAAGGCAACAACTTGTAACGTCTACCTTGACGGTAACTCGAACTCATATATATCACATAACTGACTCTGACTCTAACTGAGAACCCATACAATGACTCTATTACTACTGACCTCCTACAACGACTTTACAGTTGATGCTGCATCAAAGAGGCCAGGGAATAGAAGAAAGAAGACATGCACCCAACACCAGAGCTGAAGACACCTCCGAAAGGTAGAGGGGTAGGGGCCGAAACCGGACGTGGTTCCTCCTGATGATGTCTTGAGCTAACTGGATCCTAATCCACCAAGGGAAGGTATGTCAGAAGAAAGTAATTCAACAATGCGAGTTGATGAACTGTAAGACGTGTGGCCAGAACCTCCTGGAAAATAACCATAGCGAGGGACATTCCACAGTTGAATTAGAACAGTCACAAACAGTGAAAGAAGACATGCACCCAACACCAGAGCTGAAGACACCTCCGAAAGGAGGGGCCCTGCCACGTCAAAACGGTAGAGGAGTAGGGGCCGAAACCGGACGTGGTTCCTCCTGATGATGTCTTGAGCTAACTGGATCCTATAAAGGAGCTGTTGTGGTAGCAGACCACGAAACATGGTTGAAATTCCATGTGGGAAAGGGTGTGCTGTTTTCACTACAACATCTCCCCTTTTAGTTTTCTTTTTCTTTGGGATGCAAGTGATTTTATTTTACTTTATTCACTTCTTCTTTTTTAGTGGGGTTTTTTTTCCCAACTTAATATTTTTTCTTTTTGATATCTCTTTGTAGGAACCCTGTATCTTCCTTTTCCTTCCATTTGTATGTGTAGGTTCAACCACCTGTAACGGTGTTGGTACCTGGAATGTGTCATACAGTCATTCCATAGGTTCTTCCAATCTGACTGGATCATTTTCTATGAATTGCATCTTCAATTGGTGTCTGTGTCTTTTGTCAATAACTTTTCTGCTTTTAATTCCGTAGATCATTTTTCCTATGTACTTTGTAATTTTACCTTCTTCCCAATACTGTTTTCCATTTTTATACAAAGCCATGCACACCCTATCACCAATTTTGAAAAAAATTTGGATTGTCTTTTCTGGCATTTTTTCTTTCCTCACTGGGTAACAGTTTAACAAAAACTGATTTCACCTTCCTCGCAAACATCACTTCAGCTGGTGAGCTTCCTTCTGGTGTATTGGGGTTTGGTGTCACCCTGTATACCCTCAGGAATTGCTGCAGAGTGACTTCATCTGTGACTTCCTTTTAAAATTGTCTACAAAATGCTCTGCCTGTCCATTTGATCTAGGATGGTAAGGTGCTACCATGAACATTTTGCAGAATTTTCTAAATTCACTGGACCCAAATTGTGTTCAATTATCAGATAAAATCATATCTGGGATGCTAAACCTTGAAAATAATTCATGTAAAATATTTATTACAAATGAGGCAGTTGGTCTTTTGCACTTAACAATTTCCAGCCGTTTTGTAAAACTGTCAACTACTACTAAGTAGTAATAACCATTTAATGGACCTGCAAAATAGATGTGTAGTCTTGTCCATGGACCTTTTACTACTGGCCAAGGCACCCGCTTTTGAGTTGGCAATTTCACTGCCAGAGTATATCCTCTGCAGCCTTTTACTACGTTTTCAACTGCCTTGTCCATCTTCCAATACACATAACTGCGCATAAGCACTTTCATCCTTGCGATCCCTGGATGTCCAATATGGAATTCTTTCAACATTCTTTTTTGTAGTCTCAGGTATCACTACTCTTTGGCCATACATCAGTACACTTCGCATGTTAAATATATGTTTACTTTATTTACAATTGACAGATGTTTGTCCTTATCTTGTTTGTTGTTAACACAATGTTTTGGCTGATATGCCCTCCAGCCTTCATCAGGTGTCTTGGGGAAATTTTGAACCTGGGTTCTCATTCCTAAGGTATTTTTCGATGTTGTTGTTGTTATCATTATTATTATTATTATTATTATTATTATTATTCAGGTCTCTGCCTGGAATCAAACTCAGAATCTTGGGGTTAGTAGCCCATGCTCTTAACTACTACGCCATATGCCCGTGGGCAATTATGGAGTGAATTTTAGGGCTTATCCTCCTATCCTTTCTTAACACTGGTTCCCATATGCTATTCATATCTGCACTTGGTCTGCTTAGGAGGTTGTTGTATCCTAGCATATATGTTGCTTCTTTTAGTTTTCATATTTTCCAGTGGTGTTCTCTGTCTATTGTTTTAACTTCATCCCACAGGGGGAGGTGGTCTCCATTTTCCATACATGATCAGCTATACCCGATTTATCAATATTTCCCCGTGTCACAGCTTTGCAATGTTCATCTACCCTTATTTTAAGGGGGCCACATGTTTCGCCTTTGTATAACCTAGCACAGCTGCATGGGATGGAGTACATGCAGTTTTTGGTCATATTCTCTTCTATTGGTGGTTTTACTCAGAGAAATTTGCAAAGTGTTGTATTACTCTTTAATACTGTCTTGATGTCATATGGGCCACATATCTTTTGTATCTTTTTGGAGAGGCCTTTCACATAGGGTAGACAGACTGTGGACAGTTTATTGGTTTCATCCTCTCTTTTCTTCATAATTGGAATGGATAGTATGTTTCTGGGTTAGTTGTTGCTTAATAGATTGTTACTGAGCTTGATCATTTCTTTGTGGTGGATATCACGATCGCTACTTATATTCATTGCTCAATGTTCTAGGCATTGAACAATCCCTCTCTTTACACTGTATGGATGGTGGGAGTTGAAGTCGAAGTATCGTCCACTGAAAGTTGGCTTGCAGTATACCGATGTCCTGAATCCATACTTGGTGCATGTTATTAATACGTCCAGGAATGCTAGCTGATTGTCTTTTTCTTTTTCCATTGTGAACTGTATGGAGAGCTTTATTGAGTTCACATAATCTAACAGTACTTGGACATCCTCCTGGTGGGGCCCGAGTATGAAGGTGTCATCAACATATCGAAGCCATAGGGTTGGCTTTTGTGGTGTTGATTCTAAAGCCAAATTCTCAAAGTATTCCATGTATATATTTGCTATTATATGTGATAATGGCGAACCCATAGCTAAAACCTCTTCTTGTCGATATATATATCAGTGTCCATACTGAAGTGGGTAGTTTCTACACAGATGGTCAACATTTCCATGTTTAGATAGTAAGTAACAGTATTTAGAGAGTAGGGAGAGGTATAGAGCAAGGGGGAAGCATAATAGCTTAGATAGTAAAGTAGAAGTATATAGGCTAAGAGAGCAAGTGGAAGTAGGGAGGTTTAGAGAGCAAGGAGAAAGATAATATCTGAAAAAGAAATTTGAAGAAAATTTGACCCATTTATGTTCAATATAGTTGAAATGGTAAGCAGAAACAAATAAAGATTTCCATTTAAAAACATTATCCTGTTTAAAGTTGATTCCATCTTTTGTTGTTTTCCTAAAAATTATGTAAATCTAAATGTTTATATGAAATGAGAAACACAAAAGATCAGCATATCAATAGATTCAGATTGTTGTTTACCACAACAAATCAAAGATCCTTCATATTTTCATACTACATACAAATATCGTTAAATAAGTTGCGCCATGTGTGATATTTATCATTCAATACACACCCTTTGTGCATATGACATAGAAATAGAATACATACAAAACTAACTGAGAATATATTTATGTGTCAATAGCACCATTTGATGAGTTTAGGAAACAATGTTGGTTTATTTCAGTCTGAAGCTGGATGTAGAGAAAATTGAGACTCTGCCTAAGCTGATGTATCATTTCAATAGGAAGGGATTTATAACACATGCCTCAAACATATCTTTTATTTATTTTCTTTTACTTGTTTCAGTCATTAGACTGTGGCTATGCTAGGGCACAACCTTGAAGATATCTAAAGCCTGGTACTTATTTCATTGGTCACTTTTGCTGAACTGCTAAGTTACAGGGATGTAAACACACCAACATTGGTTGTCAAGTGGTGCTGGAGAGGGGGCACACACACACAAATATGGAAAAACACACAAACACACATAAATGCTATGGTCTTCTTTCAGTTTCCGTCTACCATGTCCACTCATAAGGCTTTGCTGGCCTGAGGCCATAGTAGAAGACACTTGCTCAAGATGCCATGCAGTGGGATTTAATCTGGAAGCATGTGGTTGGGAAGCTTCTAACCACACACACACACACACACACACATATATATATATATATATATATATACCTCAGTGTGTACACACACACATACGCATGCAGATGATACACATACATACATGCATACATACATATATACATATTCCAAAAGCAATGAGATGGAGAATATCTATGGACAACTGCTTTGAAATCTGTATCTCCTCAACCCTAATTATATATTTACATCCATACTGAGAATCATTTGTGCACTTGCTTATGTTAGTAAATTCCTGAGCCACAATCCAGAAAAGCTAGGATCTTCAAACAAAGAAAGAGATAAGCTAATACAAACTGAACACATATAATCTGTATGTGGAACAGAAAAATATGCAAGACATTCATAAGTTTCATTATATAACAATTATTGTCATTGTTATCCAAACTCCATTGGTGAAGATTTTGTTTCTCCTAAAAGAAGAAACATACACTCATACATATGTACACACATACATATATCAAGTCAATGAACAAGCTTCGGCCTAGTTGCTTGACCTGCTAAATATAGGAGCTAAATATTTTTCAGAATACATCACAAATCACAACATCCAAAAAAGGGAAGACGCAATGGAGAATGTTGTTTTGATTAATATTAAGTCTGAATAAAAGATGGAATAGTCATGTCCGGAATATTATTAGACAGGCTGTTCTGTTGCTAAACAAAATCATCATAAATAAGGACACTGTCTGACTCATATTCTATGCAACTTATTCCCATGTGCAGTTATGACCATGTAAGTTTTAGCCACATGTCCTAGTTGCAGAATCACATTTACTCTTGACACTAATTATATTTCAATTATCATATTGCAAGTATTTCACTTAACTTTTACCAAAGGTGTCAGGTAACAAGAAAATTTATCCATTTGCTAATACACTGAACAAGAAAAAGAGGAAGAGACTTTATCTGGAAGTTAAAATGTATACCAACATGAAGGAGGGGTAAAAAGTAAATGTTACTGCATAGGAATACAGCTGTCCAGTTCTAGAAAGAGTCATAACAGATGAAAGGAAGTGGGTGTTATAGCTGCAATACCAAAATAAAAAAAAGGTAGTTGTCACAATGGGCTGGATCATTAGAGTAACCAAAAAAGCATTTCAAAGTCACTTAAAAGTGAAGGAATGTTAATTGTTTTTTCTATTGGAAGGCCGTCATTCGTTGTGAGTTTGTCCATTGTGGTCATACAATCAATAAAGCATTTTACTGAGATACCCCAGGCTTTTGAGAAAAGCAATTCAAAAGAAGGTCTGAGGCATGGACAAATAAAACCTGGATGTTGCTCTATAACAACAAACCTACTCACACCTCACTTTCTTTCTGTGAAATTTTGGAAAAGCATGAAATGACTTATCCCCCCCCCCCTCTCTTCATATATATATATATATATATGGTCCCTGCAGCCCATTCTTTAGTTACCAGAAGCAAAATTCACCCTGAAAGGTCACCAATTTTGGATATAGAATTCATATGGAAGACTGATATTGGATAGCACGAGTGTCGTAATTACAATGAGCTTTGAGAGAGTTTGATATTATTTATATATATATATTTTAGATATGTGTTTGAAGTAGACATTTATGCCTTTTTATTTTTGTAAAGCAGCTTGTCCTAGTGGCCATTTTATTTAGTTGGTACAATTACTATTTCAGTTAATGAGATCAGTTGTTGGTTTGTTCACTTTGTGTATATTAGAGGACGCGCGTAAAGTTAAAGGTGATTCTGAAGAAAAGTTAACTTTGTACTGTTACAAGTGTATTGTTGAAGTGGGGATTATACCAATTTGTGCTCTACCTCCTGTTTTTGCCATTTTTTAGTATTTCTCCCGTTTTTTAAAAAATTTAATTTCTTCCTGGTATCCACACTTTGCCAGCACATTGTTATGATAAGTTGTATAATCTAGGAATATGTGTTTACTGGCTGAATGCATAGAGACCCTAAGTAGTGTATTTTTAACTATGTTATTTGGAATATTCCTAGGTTAATTGATTTGTGGTGTATGTAGTTTAATTTGATTAAATTTATGTTAAAAGTAAAAGTTAAAAGTAGTGTCAAGAAATTTTGCAAATATTATGTGTTTCGTGGGTATTTTAAACCATGTTGGTAAAAGAAATAATGTAACATTTCTCAATTTGTCAATTTGCTGTGAGATGAAGAGATTTTTGTTGTTAATAAACCATTACCTAGAAAAGGTTTCCTTCAGTCCGTAGTATTTCCCTCTTTAAATTAGACAAAAGGTATATGTTAATAGTATAACTTAACTTTACAAAATCATAAGTACCCATGCTGACATCAAATGGGATAGATATAAGAAGATTTGTTAATCCATAAAGCTTCGTTGTAATCTAATAATATTTTTGGGGGCAAGAATTATGTTTATTTCTTATTTATAAAGGTTGTGACAGATCAAACTCGATTTCAGGCTCATCGAATAGGTTTTGAGTGATTAGTGAATAATAGTTTTGGATGTCAAACTGTAAAAACTTTTTGTTTGGTCCTTATATTAGTTTTTTGTGAGATTAATCAGTCATATAACTGGTTTCTGCTGGAAGTTATCAGTAAGGGTCTTTTAATGTGAAACACAGAGTTAAAGGTAGGTGTTCAGGTGTATTGTAATTTGTAAATTTTGTAATTTTTCTTCTTCGTTTTTAAAATTTGCTACTATAATTCTAATCTATTTTTCTCTATTGATTTGTAATAGAATTTAAAATGGAGTGTCAAAACAGAATTTATAAACATATAAATATTTCACTTACACAGTATACCTAAAGTTGATATCATTTGTATTATTTTATTGCATTTAACAAACAATATTATAATATATTCACAAAAACCTTCATATGTACATATTGATATTATTAAAGATTTATGTGCACAAAATTCAAAATTTAGAATTTAATGAACCAACATTACCATATGAAACATATGAAAAGATTTTAATATTGAATAAAGGATGAGAATTATGATGTAGTTGTTTCTGATTATGAGTGGGAAATCAGAAATAATATATATTATAAAGTAAGTCATTCATCATCATCTTCATGATTGTCATCATTTTGCATTCAATCCTTCATGCTGTAATGGATTGGCTGGGTCTTTTGGAGGCAGTGTTTTACAAGAAGTCCTTCTTGATGCCAGCCATTTTTGTTATATTTTCCAACATACAGAGATCTATAATGTCATTGCTTAAATATAATTACTACATTGCAATCTTCATGATTATTGAGAATTATTACATTGTAGGTTATAAATTCTATGCATATCATTCACATAGATTTTGGTATTACCTTAAATAACAATTTTTTAAAGCAATTATTATTTAAAGCACATAGGGAGTAGGTATCATTAATAAACTTAAATATAAAGGACTTCCATAAAAACTGACCCGTCAAGAAGATGAACTCATAAAGTATGTCTCTAATATACAAGACAGATCAAGGAAATGCTAAAATTTAATTTAATGTTTTAATCTTATTCTTCATCTTATTTTACCACTTGACTGTTTTCTTTAACCTTCTCCCAATTACATGATCTGATGGTTCCCTTCTGGTTCAATTTAGGAAATGGCAAGTTATATATTTGCAAAGTACTACTTGTTTAATGCTTGTGAATCTAGCAATGAGTAAAATGTATGTACAAGTGTAGCATTTAACCCTTAACCAATACCAATACCAATACCTCACACACACACACACAAACACACCCTCTCACACACACACCCTCTCTCTCACACACACACACACGTGTGCACACGTAACTGAATATACTGAATTAATGCTTTAATACTATAAAAATGTATCCACTGAATTATCATATCATAAATTTCATGTAATTCTACACTATACAAATAAAAAAATCCAACCATCCTAAACTAGAATTTCAACTCTTTCTGCTAATGAAAGAATATCTTTTTGGTTGTGTCACAGATATTATATCTTTTCAATTTTGTTCCAATTATTTTCAGATTTGGTCATACTGATTTAGTCTTGTTTGATAATTATGAAAATGAAATCATTTTTGCCATAAATTAATAAATTAAAAGTTAATAACTTTTAAAGTTTGCAAATTTTGGGTAATTTTAACAAATAGAAAGGCATCGTTGTACACATGATTGTAAATTTCACATTATTATCTGTTTCCATGGTTACAGTCTGCTCTGTTTTCATTGTAACAAGGATGTTTTACTTAGCACATCTGTAACGCTTTTATCACTGCAACCATCACTACCACCACAAGTTTTGACGAGTGACATCATTTTGAGACTGTTGTTATTTTTGTCTGCCACAAAATGATAGCCGGCTCTCATGCAGAAAATGTATGATTTCTGACCCTGGTTTTCTGATTGGGTTAAAAATGATCAAACTTTGAATTTCTGTAACTATTTTCTAAATAAATTTTCTGGGAATAAATGAATTCGGATTCAGCATGAAAAAATTATATCAATATACCAAATTTGAAAATTTTCACTTAATTTTAAAATTCCCAAATCTGTCAGCAACAGAAAAGATCCATGAAAGGATTTTTCATGATAAAGCAGCTATTATTATATTATAATGATGCTTCAAGGTGAAAAGGACATGATTGGACAATAAAATATACCTATAATGCTGAAAATTTTTTTATATAATTATTAATTTTAAGGATACAGACAAGTTGACTACTGTTACTGATAAACAATTTAATTATAACTTTTCATGTAATGCATTTTAGTTCAGTGATACATTTTCTAATCTATACTATAAATTGCAGATTCACTCTAGAACGGTGCAGTGGAATCGCATGAAATTCAGCACAGTGGCAGCATGGTCCGTTCATGTTCAGGAGATTTTTATTGCCCTCCAACTCCCATGGTTACCGAGATAATCGATTATTACATTTTAAGATAGGAATATCCCATTCAAAGTGGGGAGGGGCGATTTTGTTGCCTTTCCCATGTGCAAACTTTTACGAAAAACCAGCACAATAAAGATTATTTTTTTCCAAGTAATGTGGCTGGGTTTGTTTTTCGAAAATTTTAATCAGAGGCACAGAAAAAAAATAATTTCAATTTTTTGTGCATTAAAAAGCCAAAGCTGTTAGATGCTGGCGTACAGCGATCGATATATACGCAGTGAACGTTTTCTCCATTTGCGTGCAATAAGGCTTAAGGCAAGCGAGTGTAACATCGAAATAAGTTGAAAAGAATGCATGTGGGAATGCCGTTATAATGAATGCTCATTTAAATGTATTTTGCATGGAGTTGATGTACTTTTTAACAGGAGAGGAGTGCCTGCAGGCTGGTTCTTCTCAAGTTTATGCATTTTCAGGTTCAATGTGTTTCAAATAAGTACTGACAATTGAAGGTGATTGCAAAGACAAAGAACTACCTGTTCTTTTTTTAACAATTTTAACAGTGAGAACATTGAACAAAATATGTTATTGAAATTAATAGTTTGTACCTCAGCTAATTACTGTTGAGAACTGCATAATCCATGTGTCATGTTAGAGATGTAAAAGGCATTTTCGAATTTCATTATTTTCTTTAATACAGGCAATGCTGGATATTTCTGCTAGTAATCTACAAAATTGTATTGAAAAAGTCATCATCCTGTATCATATGTCTGAAAGTGCATGTTGATGTAACAATAAAAGTCTTCCTGATTAGGTGCAAGTTCTTCAGCTGCCTTGCCACTCATTTAACCAGCTCTTGATGTTATCTATCATGTTATTTCCCTGCCTCTTTATCTACTACCCACAACTCTTCCTTCCATGATAATATTTTCCAAACCTCTGCATCTTCAAAAATGGCCATAATAGATGCTTTTGTTTTTCCACAATGTTCAGTTGTCATCTTTCCCCTACTTGTAACACCCATTCATTTGTCTGATGATCCTCGGAAGAGACTCATAACATTCTCCTATAAAACCCACATTTCAAAGCCATTGATTGTGTTCTCTTCAAATTTGTTCAGAGTCCATGCTTTGCAGCAACTATAAATGCCTATTGGCTGAATGAGTACTCACACTAGTCTTGTTTTTAACTTAGTTGGGACACTTTTGCTAGTCTAGATGTTATTAAGCTTTTCCATTGAAAAAGTAAATGATCCAAATAGTAAATTTCCTATAAGTAAATTAAACTCTTTGTTAATTAATACCACAAATTCTACTAATAATTCTTCTAGATATAAAAATAAAACACAATTTTCTAGCATGACTAATCATAATGATAATAGCAATAACAATAATTATAAAACTATTCCACTTCATCTAAATGCTAAAAATAGTAGTGTTTATAGAGTAATCAATAATAAAAGTAATTGTAGGCTCTTTTAATCTAAAAGGTTGATAGGATATCATTTCATACAAATTTGTCATGTATAATAAATAAAGATACTCTCAGTATCTTCAACCAATAATATTCTACCAATGTTTCATTTTAGTAAAAGAATGCAGAAAAAGAAATATTTTATAGTATAATACCCCTTTCTCTTCAAATATAATAAAACAGGAACTGCAAATAGTCTTTAAAATTTTGGAGAAAATTTTACACCTCAGCAAATTATCTCACATCAAACTTAGAATCTATTATAGCAGGTATTGAATTACCATATGCTAAACAAACATGATTTTGACATTAACCATGATAAACATTATAAACATAGTAATAATATAAATAAAAACAATAAGAACAACTACATTGATGATGATGAGAAAGGTTTCAAATTTTAGCACAAAACCAGCAATTTCTGAGGGGTAGGGAAGTCGATTACATCGACCCCAATACTTGTTTTACTAACCCTGAAAAAGATGAAAGGCAAAGTCAACCTTGGTGGAATTTGAACTGAATTCTGTCAATACACTGCCTTAATAATAATAATAATGATTTCAAATTTTGGCACAAGGCTAGCAATTTCAAGGGAAGGTTAAGTTGACTACATCAACCCAAGTGTTCAACTAGTATTTAATTTATCAACTCTGAAAGGATGAAAAGCAAAGTTGGCCTTGGCAGAATTTGAACTCAGAATGTAAGGATGGATGAAATGCCGCTAAACATTTTGACTAATGTGCTAATGAGTCTGCCAGCTCTCTGCCTTAATAATAATAATAATAATAATAATAATAATAATAATAATTTCAAGAAACATGTCAGAGAAATCAGAATTGATATGTGAACAGAGCAAGCCCCAAAAACTGCTCTGCTGAGGACAGCTAGGAATTTTAGATTGGTACTTGGCTGTTGAATGTCTTCCATGATAATTAACAGCCAAGTGCCAAAGCTTATAATGTGTGGAAAGAGACACTGTGAGACCTCTGGCAGCAGGTTGCTGTCTGTTCTCACAGAATCAACCAGAGCAAACAAGACTGAGTTCCTTGAGAATTAAAAACTACTACTACTACTACTACTACTACTACAACAGCATTATTAATAATGACATTAATAACATAACATTTCTAATAATAAAAATAACAGTTGTTATGATATAGAGAAAAATGATATAACAAAGAGGAGAATGAAAATGGAAATGATAAACAAGATTTTTTTCTAGAGTTAATTCAAATACTAATTCGTAAGCTTTTTAAATTCAGATCTATTGCAATATTTTTTTAAATGGTATATGTAATGAAAAAGCACAACTTCTGATGAAAACATTTTAAATTTGAAATCGAAGGAAATAGCATTTAGCTTGAAAAGGTTTTAGTTAAAAATATGCTGGGCTATATTAGGGAAACTGAAGGGATTGTTTTTTATGTATACGAAGTACTGGAGATTATAAAAGCTGATCCAGGTTCTCTGATTAATACAAAACATGAGATTATTATTGTCAACATGTAATTACTTTTTCTTTTTTTTTTAATTATCCTAAATAGCAAAATAAAAATAGTGCAATTATTCATAAAATGAGAGATGATAAACTTAAATAAGAATAATATTAACAAGAGCAAAAATAATCATAAGAAATTTGTTGGTTTAGGATAATTTGCTTACACGATCTTATATGTTATGTTTTCCCAATATAACTAATAAATTTTTCAATTTATCTTGTATTATTATAATCTTTCATTCTAATTTACTTTTTCATGTATTATTTTAAGGTCTTAAATTTAATTTTATAGTTTATTTGTTTTTCTTAATTCATGTTTATAAAATCATTCTTAAATCTATTGAGTCAATATCTGAATACCTTTCTATGTACATATGTTAGTGTGAATATATGGGGATTTGTGTATATACATTCTATATATATGATTGCATATGTGTATACCATGTCTCTTTGTGCACACATTTTTTCTGTCTTTTATCTATTTTACTCATTGGACTGTGGTCATGCTGGGGTACTACCTTGAAGTATTTTAGAAGAACAAATTGATCTCATTGCTTACTTTAAGTGTGGTACTTATTCTACCTTCTCTTTTATTGAACCACTAAGTTACAGGGATGTAACAAACCAACACCAGTTAAGCATTGGTCAGAAAGAACAAACACAGACACAAAGGCACATGCACACACACACACACACACACACACATAAAACACAATGGCTCTGAGCCCCAAACCACATGGTTGTACAGTGACTTCTTAACCATACTGACATGTGTGTGTGTGTGTGTGTGTGTGTGCGTATGACATGTGAGTGAGTGTGTATGTGTGTGTACATACAAAAATTTAAATGAGAATCAAATCTTTATAAGCTATATCATATTGGAAACATAAAATTAATGTAGTTTTCAAAACGGTACTTTTATATTTTAAAAGTAATATTAAAATACAAAAACTGTTGTATTATATTGTCAAAATTTGCAAGTTCATATTGAAATCTATGATTTTTTTTTTGTATAGATTCTCAGATACAAAAACTAGAATTAGAAATATAACTGTCACATACATGATTCCTTAAAACATTCTTAAAGATAATATTTCAAAATTTAGAATATATCAAAGGATCTAAACTGTAATATAAATAAGAATTTCAAGACCTGAAAGTGTTTATAATTGTGTTACATAAATAAAAAAAATTTCCCATTAATGAAAGATTTGTGGATTTTTCTATAAACTCTCATCAAGAAAGACAGAACTATCAGTAAGATTATTCATACACAACATTCATAATTACATAGCATGACAAAATTCTTTTATATTAAGAGAAAGTTAACAATTGATCCTAATTCCAAATATAAACTTTTTTAAATATTAATACAATAAAGAGTTAAGGTACAGACACATTGAAAATGAAAATAGACCAGCAGAGGTATAAAACATCATAATATACTAGACATAATGTGATCCCAGATCAATCATCTTAAAAGATAGAGACACAAACAATATAGCCAAACAAATTCCATGCTGAAACTATAATTATCCAACAACTTTAGATAAAATCAGCATATAAATTGGTATTCTTGGAAGCATTGTTACATTATTAACTAGTAAACAATTAATCATCAATGCTGCAGTGAACACATCTGTACACATAACACTTTAATATATCTATGTGTATGATGTAATGAATATGCTCTCCACTTGGACCCACTTTTGCCACCTTTTACATGAGTAAACAAGAAAATAAGTTATTCAACAAAATAAGATATGAACCACTCAAACACACATATTGAAGATGTATTGTCAATATATAAATAGGAGTTAAGCATATTAACCATTCATCATCATCATTTAATGTCTGTTCTCCATGCTGGTATGGGTTGAATGGTTTGACAGGAGCTGGCAAGCCAGAGAGCTGCCTAGGCTCCATTTGTCTGCTTTGGCATGGTTTCTATGGTCAGATGTCCTTCCTAATGACAACCACTTTTGTACTGGATGCTTTTAACATGGCCACTTTTACGTAGCACTAGCACGGCCACTTTGATGTGACACTGGCATGGGCACTTTACATGATACTAGCACAGGTACTTTTATGTGGCACCAGTATGAGCACTTTTACATGGCACTGGCACAAGTGTTTTTACATTGCACCAGCACCCACAAGTCCACAAAACTAGAATCTCTCAGCTGAGAGAGGAATGGAGAGGACATATCTGTATGTATGGACAGCCACAATTTTACTTAGCTTGATGCGTCTTCTCAGGCACAGCAAACTGCTCAAAGTCTTGTCATCTCCTCTGTGAGGTCCAACATCTGACGATTCTTTCTCACCACTTCTACATGTTCCCTCCACAGTTAGAGATCAGCATTTCATGATGCAGCTGTCCTAATTCTTACACATCATACCAGCACAGTCTTCTTTGTTGCATGCAATATCTCATGCCTCTTGTACCTAATTTTTCTCTTAAATAATTTACACTTTGTTCACACTGACATTACCCATCCAGTTGAACATGCTTACTTCATTTCTTTCAAGCCTTTGTATATCTTCTGTAGTCATAACCCATGTTTTACTGTCATGCAGCATAGCTGTACATACATAGGCATTGTTCAGTTTGCCTTTCATGCTGAGGGAGAGGCCTTTTGTTACCAACAAAGGTAGCAGTTCTCTGAACTTTGACCAGCCCATTCGTATTCTAGCAACTAAACTTTTAGAACGTCCTCCTTGAGCAACTTAAAAATGAAATTCCCTTTCGAGTAAAATGAAGAAACTGTAAGTGTTAATTTAATTCAAGACAATAAATACATCACAGTGATACACAACATCAATCACAATACTTAAGGCAAAGACTGACTATCCAAATAAATATGAAACCAATATTAAATTTCAGTTTGAACTTTGTGAGAGAAAAAGTTAAGCATAAAATAACACCTAGTTTAAAATGGATACACAATTTATAAAACTGATGGAGAATATTCAAGTAAATAATATTGCATTCACCTTAGCTACAAATTTTTTCAGATGTAAGTCATAAAAGTTAAAACTATAGCAATATTACAAACATTCTGCACAAAAAAAAACAAAAAAACTTTTATATCCTGCTACAGGTTGGTATAGATAAATTATGTAGGGGAGGTTTAATCGATGTGTTCCCACGATGTAGTCCATGAGGCTACTAAAATGATATCTTGCCTACTACCGACTACTACTCTTTATAAGAGTTTGGCTAGTCCATTCTGCCAGGGGTGTCAATGACTCTTGCCACAACATCTCCCTCTTTGAGATTGACTTCTGTTTGAAGCTAATATTATTATTATTATTTTTTTTTTCTAGTATCTTTTACACAATATTGGCCAGGAATTTGAAATTAGAAATTTGATTATTTACACAATATTGGCCTTTTCACAAAGTATCGGCCTGGAATTTGAATTTTTATTCTTGTTTTTACATCATTACTTTTATATCCTGATGACTCATTATCACATGTTGTAACATAATTGTTACCCACCTCTTAGGTAGTATTGTTCGTTTTGCACACAGCATTCTTGTTTTCTGTTGTACTAAGTACTCTTGTTTTCCACTTGAATGGACTTTAGTGTGATTTTTTAACCCCAAAGAAGACATCTCTTCTAGCTGGTTAACATGGCACAGCTGCATCCGATATATTGAGAGTAGAGGAATCAAATCCTTATCACATTCTAGTGGCAGGACCAACACACAGTAATTCGAGCAACTACCATTATGGCAACTTATGTGTTCAGTGTGAATTCAATGTGGATCTAACACACCAACTCTCATTGGCCTCTGGCAAAACTCTTCAATGACTTCTGACGACTTGCCACCTTTTCACAAGACATGATAAGTATTTTACTGGTGGTACTTTGGCTGCCAAGCATGCAACCTTTACAAGCTTTTACCCATTTCTTGATAACAAATTAACTGTTTCATTGAAGCAAATCTCACCTGGTTTCTTCAGCAGAAAATAGTTACAGTATTTTTCATGTTCAGCAAGGAATAACTTACTTAAAAGTAGTCACACCTTCTTCCTGTCGTTCCAATTTTTATATCCTTCTTTGAAGATTTCTTTGTATCTTCTAAAATATGTAGAAAAAGTAGTACCTTCTTCTGGATTATAAATAAATTCTCCAATTGAATTTGCTACACTGTCTGACAAGAACGAACCTTTAGTATTTTCAGACTTCATTGCTTCCAGTAACTGTTGGTATTGTTGTAGTTGCTGTTGTAGGTGTTATTGTTGCTGTTGTAGTTGTTGTTGTAACTGCTGCAACTGTACCACACAAGCTAACAAATCTTCCATGTTAAATGATTTTTTCTTTGGTTCAAAACCAAAGAAAAAATTCAAATGTCCTATGCAAGCTTCAAATATCTCATCGCCACTTTTATATTCTGCCACAGGTGGTAATAAATAAATTATGCTGCAGAGGTTTAATCAATGTGTTCACATGATGTACTTTGCAAGACTACCAAAAACGCTCTCTTCCCTACTACTGACTATTACTCTTTATAAGAGTTCGGCTAGTCCATTCTCCAATCCGCCAGGGGTGTCAATGACTCTCACCACAACAAAAGCCAAACTTGCATCCAACACTCAACAATGAACTTTAGTAAGTTGCCCTAAGGAAAAATAAATACTTGTTCAGTGTTTCAAATCCTAAATACATCTTTCCTCATTGTCAGAAACATATTTCCTCAGATGCAGTCTTTTGACCATAACTGACAAGAATATGCTGACATTATAAATTGGCCAACAAAAATCTCAAATGGAAAACGCACACACACACTGGTTTAACCTGCAGGTGAATACACAATGTCGGTATCTCATTGCATGTGAGAAATTATTTTACAAGACATGTGCTATAATATATTGGTTTCAAATTTTGACACAAGGCCAGCAATTACATTGACCCCAGTGCTCTACTGGTACTTATTTTATTGATCCCAAAAGGGATGAAAGGCAAAGTTGACTTAAGTGAAGTTTGAATTCAGAACATAAGGACAGACAATATGCTGCTAAGCATTTTGGCTGGCATGCTAACAATTCTGTCTGCTCACCATCTTCATATGTTATAATAGTTTAATTATCATCTAAATTATGATATTATTTTGTGTAGTCATTATCCTGGAAAGCTGAACATTTATAAAGACAAAAATCCTGAGCCTGATGTTAGATAAAAAAAAAACTTCAATTCTGGAAATACAGATTATCCCTATAACAATTAAAGTTTTCAGATAAATTAACATGTGAACAAATAAATTCAGCAAATTTTGTCTAACATCCTGCCTGAACATTTGTAGGCTTTAGGATTATTGACCTAATCTGAAAGAGTCAAATATCAATGTACATTTATCGTTGTTTATCATGAGTGTTTGGTTAAAAAAAGAACACCATGTTAAATGAATCGGTGATAAATGAGTAATCAAATGTACAGGAAAATAGTTTTTTGTTATGTCTCAAGCTACTGCTATCTAGCACCTTTGGATGATCTCATCCTCATCGCTACTGTTATCTCTCAAGCTACTGCTATCTAGCACCTTTGGATGATCTCTACTCAACCGCTACATGATGGCTACTCAACCTCTCTACCATGGTTAGACTACCTCTATTTATGTCTTGGGAGATCCTACTTCTTTGCTTGGGGGCGTTGACACAACAGTTTTGTTCTGAGACCCCAAGTTGTCTTGAGTATTATGGATTGCTACTGAGGCATGCTTTTTGGTCCAAGCAGAATATTTGACTTGTGTTATCATAGATCAATTTAGGGTAAACATAACACAATTCACAATTAATGTACTGTATTATCCTGGACTAGTGATGAATGAATAATTGATAACAAGGATGTATGAATAATGTAAACAACACTGACCAGATTTAGGTATGTTCACAATTCCTTAAAAACATTTTCCTAATAATACAGAATCAATTTTAAAAGAAGGCATCCCTAAAATTTATAATTAATTTATATAAATATAAAATACAACTAATGTAACACAATGATTATAATATTCCACTTTAAAGCTCAAATAATCATTTCCTACATGTTCATTACATCATTTTAATATTTTGTTGCCTCTGAACTTGTAAAATAATTTATACAACATTCACTAATGGATTACAGTATTGTGTAAATCATTACTTTGTATATCATCACTCTTCTTTCTTATTATTATCATTATAATATTGCTGTTTTTCTATTACTTCATGTATAAGAATCACAGGAGGTCAGACACACTGCTACCAATTCTGACCTTTGTTATTGAATCTCAACCATAAATGTTGTACACTCTATTGTGTCTCTTTATGCAATATTAATATGCAGTAATTTTTGGGTTGAGATAAATGAAATAACTGTAACAAATATCGATTGTTTTGATAAGAAAATTCTTCTACAAGTTATTAATGAGCTCAATGGATTTTTGCTGGTCACCTTACAGTTGCAGTAAATATCAGTGTGAGTCTTAGCAAATAGCTTCAAAGAAAAGCATAATGCTTAAACATTTTAAAAATCAACAAAAAACGTCTTTAAAATGAAAACTTTGGTGGGTAGTATTAAAAAAGTAAAACATTCTTCAATAAAATTATTGATTATAACAGTAAGAAAATCAACGTCATCATCATTTAATGTCCATTTTCCATACTGGCATGGGTTGGACGGTTTCACTGGGGACTGGCAAGCCAGGAGGCTGCACCAGGCTCCAATCTGATCTGGCAATGTTTCTACAGCTAGATGCCCTTCTTAATGCCAGCTACTCTGAGAGTGTAGTGGGTGCTTTTTACGTGCCACCGGAACGGGAGCAAGTCAGGCAGCATTGGCATCAGCTGTGTTTAGATGGTGCTTTTTACATGCCACTGGCATGGGGAACCAGTCAGGCGGCTCTGGCAACAACCCATGCATTAATGGTACTTATTGTATGCCACCAGCACTGGTATCAGCCACAACTACAATTTCCATTTAATTGTTATTTGATTTGATTTTGATTTTTGATTTACTTGACTCAATAGGTCTCCTCAAGTATGGCATGTCACCCGATGATTCAAAGGTACTTTTTAAATGGGCTGGTTATGCGACACTGGTGTAGGCTATGATTGTGATCTTACTTTCCTTGCTGGGTCTTCTCAATCACAGCATATCTCCAGAGGTCTTGGTCTTTCGTCATTGCCTCTGTGAGGCCCAACGTTTGAAGGTTATGCCATGTCTTCCTGGGGTTCCCTCTTCCACAGGTTCCTTTCACTGTTAGGGAGTGACACTTCTTCACACAGCTCTCCTCATCTATATGTAGCACATGACCATACCAGTGCAGTCATTTCTCTTGCACACCACATCTGATGCTTCCTATGTCCAACATTTCTCTCAGGGCGCTTACACTTGTCAATCCTCAGTTTCCACGTCACCTACCAGATAAGGGATGAGGGGACCCTGTCAAAGGCTTTCTCCAAGTCAACAAAAGCCAAGTATAGGAGTTTATCTTAGGCTAGGTATTTCTCCTGCAGTTGCTATACCAGGAATATAGCACCAGGAGTGCTTCTACCTGGCACAAAACTGAACTGCATCTCATCTAAACAGACTCTCTCCCTAATTAGTTGGGCTATGACCCTCTCTGTGACCTTCATCACCTGCTCCAGCAGTTTGATATGCCTGTAGTTATTTCTATCTAAAGCATTACCTTTAACTTTCTAGTAGTTAACTATGGTGCTGCTACACCAGTCATTGGGTATGACTCCTTCGTGAACTACCTGGTTTACAATATGAGTGACTAGATATTTTAAGCATCTCAGCAGTGATTCCTGATGGGCTGGGGGCTTTTCCTGACTTCATATCCTTAATTGCTTATTCTACCAGGGTGCTATCTATCTGGGTAGCTGGTCCCTCAACTGGGTCAACATTTGGCAGGCTCTCCTCCCATTCATTCACTGTAAGAGTAATTCTGATGTTGTCCCCCTTTCTAACATTTTAGCCTCAATTTTTATCTAACTATCATCATATTTTTATCCCCCCATTGAATGATTTCTTCATTATCAAAGTAATTTGCTTTACAATACTGTAATTTAAATCTTGATCTTGAAACTAACCTCAGAGTACAGCAAATTAATTAATTGGTCTACAAATGTATTTCACCTCTAACCAATCTGAGCCTGTATGCAATCACTTGACTTACTACAAATAGTAACCAAATTTCCCTCAAATCACACATTATCTTACAAATGGAAGGATAGGATGGTTGTAGTTGAAACAGCTTTAACAACAGTTCTACTCAGAGATGAATAAGGACTAAACAATGACAACTGATACCATATTCTTAGGTATGTTTGTCAGAAAACATTCAGAAAAGTGAACTATTCTTCTGTGGCTCCAAGTTCTCATGCCTTCCAAACTGTAACCAGTCCCAAACAACTTTGTTAAATCTTCTGGTCTGAAACTGTTCAATTGAGATGTGACTGTAAGTAATACTTCTAAAAAATAAAACCACCACATCTGCTGTCCACTTTACCTCCAAACCCACACAACAAAACGTTTCTCTACCCATCCTCAGTTTCACCCTAATATACACATAGTTAAAAAACCTTGTTGACTGCATCATTTTAGTAAGGTAACTAGTCATGATTGTATCTCTTATATCCTTGAGTTTAGATATAGACTACACTGTAACAGTGTTATAACACTACAAAAACTAAATCAGTAATAAACATGTCACAAACTTATACCGCTTCTTAACGACTGCCTTCACACACCGCACTATATGTTGCACTGTCAGTACACATGCACCTTTATAAAGTTTAGGACAGTTCACTAGCTATCCCACAGGGGTGTCAGGATTTCACCACAACATCTCCCCTTTTTGAGCTTGACTTTCCTTGGAAGTCAATATTTTTCTTTTATTTATTATATATTTATTACCACCTCTCCCCGCTTTTTTTTTTTTATTTAATTCCCTGGGAAGAAATTGGAATATTTTTCTTGTTTGGGCTCTACTTGCAAAAGTTCTGTTTGTTTTCTTTTCCTGGTCGATGTACTCATTGGTTTGACTATTCTTTGAGGTACCAGGATGCCAAAAATGTCAAAGAAATTCCATTGGTTCTTCATGTCTTATTGTTTTTTCTGTAAACCGTTTTTTCAGTTGGTTCAAATGTCTTTTGTATTCCCACGTATTACCTTTCACCATGTACATTATTTTTCCTAAATGTTTACTTATTATACCTTCCCAACTTTCCTTTCTATTTCTGTATATTTAAAAAAAACTTTGTCTCTTATTTTGAAATAATTTATCTTATTTTCAGCGTTTTTCTCCATCTTTTCATTTCTTCCTGGTAGTAATTTGTCAAACACTGACCTGACTTTCCTGGCAGCGACATACCTGAAGTGGTTTTGGGGTTAGGTGTTATTTGGTAGACACTTAAGAATTGCGTCAGTGCAGAATCAGTTAGGAGCTCATTCCTAGATTTTTTCAGTGCCCTCTTGAATGTGTCTACAAAATGTTCCACTAGTCTATTCGATCTTGGATGGTGTGGCGGAGTAGTAATATTGCATGCATTTTGCAAAAGTTTTTTAAATTCCTTCGATGTGAACCGTGTTCTTTTATCAAGCACTATAGTGTCTGGGATGCCATATGGCACAAAATGTTCTTCCAGAAATTCCATTGTTACTTTGGAGGTTGGCTTACTACATTTACATTTATCTGGCCATTTTGTTCGTGTAACTATCCACAACTGTTAGATAATACCTTCCATTTAATGGTCCTACGAAGTCTATGTGTAATCTGAACCAATGTATGTCAGTCTTGGATCAAGGATGAATTTTTATAGGTGGTGATTTTGCTGTCAGGGCACAACCCCTGCAGGCTTTCACCAATTTTTCAATATCCTGATCCATATTTGGCCAGTTGACGTAGCTCCCTCGCGATTCCTGGATGTCCCGTGTGAAATTCTTTTAGCATAGGTATTACAACCCTCTGGGCGTACATAAATACATCATCACATATCGAATACCATTTTGAAACTATGTTACACTCGGCTACATGAGTTTTTGTATTTGTTTCTGACATCACTATTTTTTTCATTTTTATTATGAACACATCCTTCTCTGCTTTAATTTCTATTTCCTCTAAAGAGAAAGGTAGTTTATGTACTATGTTGCAGAATATATTTTTTATTTTGATTTCAGCTTTTAACACCACTGTTACTGTGTCCTCTAACGGTTCATTGTATTTAGGTATCGATCTTGACAGCCCATCTGCATATTCCAGCACTGCAATCAATTGGCTGTATGTGTGGGGATACCCTTTTTCAATTTATAAATTGACAACAGTGAGTGACGATCTGTCTGCCAACTGAATTTCTTTCCATTTATGAATTTGTGAATTTTTACCACAGTAAAAATAATGGGTAATGCCTCCTTTTCAATTTGGCTGTAGTTTTTTTTCAGCTGCCAACAATGAACGTGAAGTATGAATGATGGGTTTTAGGCTATCGTTTTCATACTTGTGCAAAATTACTGTTCCTATTCCACTTTCACAAGCATCTTATGCTACTACTATTTTTATATTTGGATCAAGGTGCGATAATGAGTTCTGATGTTAAAACTTTTAAAAATTTCTTCGAATGCTTTTTGGCCCCAGTTCGACCAATACCATTGAACGTCTTTTTTCAATAGGTTTGTAGTAACGCCGTGCGCATGCGTAGTCTCACACATACGTGGAATTAAACAACCAAGCGTTCCCGCTCAATTCATTCTCTTTCTTGCTGGCCAGCAATAGAGCATGGACGTGTCAAGCAGTGTCTCTAACATTCCAACCTGGAGACAGTCTCTTTACGTGTATAGCTGTCACTCTCCATCTTTCGGACTTACACTCGACAGCTCGCTCACATCTACATAACAACGTCCCAACAACTATACTCACACACATAGAAGCTGTAACAACAAGAGCTAAAGATGTATATATTTACAACCTAAATAAAGTGTTGTTTAAGTTGATAGTCTGGAGTTCAGCGTTCCGTTATATTCTATAATTTTATATAGGAAAGTCAGGTATACAACTAATGATGTATAACCAACTTTCCTATACTGGTGACCCCCGACGTGATTCGAACACGCAGCCCGCTGAGCTACAATAACCCACTTTCTTATAAAGTGGTGATTCGACGAAGAAACAAACGCAGCATGGACTCTGGACTACCAACCTATAACTGGTGAACCCCGACTAAAGAACAAATACGGCCATGGAGACTGAACTACGTATTGCCAACACCAACAAGCGCGGTTTTTTTTTATTCTCGCCTATGTTAGAGTGGATTTTTCCACTTTCGATAAACAGACAAGAATTACAGCCTGCGATATTTCCTATTGTGTACTAAAAAAAAAATTGGTATAAATCTCTCACGTGTTCTGACTTTCTTTCTGCTGTGATATCTCACATACATATAGACGGCCTGTCTTTTATTATGTTCCTATATGTCGCATTCACACTCTCACATACACATACATCTTTTATGCCACACTAAATAACTCTTGTTATTCATTTCATACGGTTGTCTTTTCTATCGTCTCATTACTGGTATTTACGAAATCTATGTTACCGTAGTATAACATAATTACTTGTATATCATCTTTGATATATATTTTGGTGTTCGACCGTGTGACACGTTTAAATAAAAGGAGTCCTCTGTTTGTCCATTCGTCACCATTTCTCCTTTTTGAGTTCGCACGGTCGTTCTTTCATCTTGGGTTAAGAAAATTTTTCTTCGAGGTTTTCGCTAATGGTTGTACAGAGATTTGTCTGTCGATCGTCTGTAAAAAGCGCACCTCTTCAAACACTCATCACCAAACAGCCTTTTCGCCACCAGCTTCGTTCAACCAAGATTACCACCGTGACGACAACAATTACTACTACCAACTACAAGCATTCCCCCCGACGTCGCCAAGTTTCAACTGACCCATTACCACTGTCAACATCATTACAGAACACAGCTATAGCAGTTCCTGCGCCGACGTCTTCATCAATGTACTGTCTACCACAATGTCGTGCGACAACAACCCCACCACCAGGACACACCAGATCAACACACTCGGTTTTATCGACTCTGTTAGAGTGGCTGTTTCCA
Source organism: Octopus bimaculoides (assembly GCF_046866305.1). Taxonomy (NCBI): domain Eukaryota; kingdom Metazoa; phylum Mollusca; class Cephalopoda; order Octopoda; family Octopodidae; genus Octopus; species Octopus bimaculoides. Next base: position 30,769,163 of record NC_142946.1, read on the forward strand.
CTCACGCACAACAGTAAGAGCTAGCCGAATTGAATATTCCTTACCGGGTAACCGGTCACAACTAGCATTCCGACGCTCAACTATAGCTCTGCTACTTGACTACAACTTCCTGAGTACGGACATTCAAAATCAACTTGTGTAACTCTTATACGAACTGGTTTTCTCTATCTCGGTGTTTTGGGACTTTTCGCAGTCTATACTACAGACACTTTCACTTGTTCTGTGTTTTTTTTCTCACACACACACTTGTGCACTCATACATTTTCTTTCCTTTCAGTAAAAACAAACACTCAGACTTTCACATTCCGTGATTCCAGTTCCTGGACAGTAGTCATCACGATTTGTTTTCTCATTGTCTCATTTGTTTTTTACTAGGTGGCATTTACTGCCTATATTGCATGTTTTTCTTTCATTCCTTCATTTTGTACATTGCATGCATGTATCACACGAGTGTACATTTCATTTCTTTAATTTTTCTTTGTGTGTGTTTTGTGCTACATCTTGTGGGTGGTTTTCAGTGGCCATCCTGCCTCAGGCGTTCTAACAGATTTCATATTATCGTGCGTTTCTCGCACTGGCAAGGGAGCCCTGTAGTAACGCCGTGCGCATGCGTAGTCTCACGGATGCGTGGAATTAAACAACCAAGCGTTCCCGCTCAATTCATTCTCTTTCTTGCTGGCCAGCAATAGAGCATGGACCTGTCAAGCAGTGTCTCTAACATTCCAGCCTGGAGACAGTCTCTTTACGTGTATAGCTGTCACTCTCCATCTTTCGGACTTACACTCGACAGCTCGCTCACATCTACATAACAACGTCCCAACAACTATGCTCACACACATAGAAGCTGTAACAACAAGAGCTAAAGATGTATATATTTACAACCTAAATAAAGTGTTGTTTAAGTTGATAGTCTGGAGTTCAGCGTTCCGTTATATTCTATAATTTTATATAGGAAAGTCAGGTATACAGCTAATGATGTATAACCAACTTTCCATTGAGTTTTGCAAAAATTTCTTCCAGACTTGGTAATGGGTAATTGTATGTCATCAAATATTCGTTCAAACTTGTTGAAAAGTCAGCACATACTTGTATTTTATTATCTTTTTCTTTACATAAACAGGTGTTTATCTCCAAGCTTTTCAAGTCTATCCAATTCCTCTTTGACTTGATTCAATGCCATGAAAGGTACAGCTCGCTTCGGTTTGAATACTGTTACAGCGTTTTCTTTCACATGAAATTTTAATTTTGTCTTGGTGCACATACCTAATTCTGCAGAAAAAACATGAGGAAAAAATTTTTCTAATTTCCTTTTTAATTCCTCCGACACCTTATTTGAAACTGGCATAAGAGCCGTTTACATTATTACAAAAAATATTTATAGGGAGGTTCCATAAATCAAATAGTTCCATCCAGCCTGTGCCAAATAAGTTTGTCATTTTTTTTAAAACATAAACTTTGGTTTTCAAAGTTTTTCCATGAAATGTCACCACACTTATCATTTCGCCCAAAAATCGCAATTGTTTCTCTGAAATACCTTGTGCAATTTTCAAAGATTTTTTCAATGTAGGCTTTCCTATTTTTCTCCATGTATCATCATTAATTATCATGATATCGCTACCTGTGTCCAACTGTAGTCTCGTATTCACATTGTTTATTTTTATGGAGATAAATTTTCTTTTTTGTGTCACGCTTTGCATTTGTGTTGACAATATTTTTTTCATTCAACCTTTTTTGTTTTACGCAACAATGTGAATTGTGTTCGATTTTTCCACATCCAAAACATTTTAGATTTTTAAAAGGACAGTTTCTTTTAAAATGTATGTCTCCATATCCATAGCATGGTTTGGGTCTTGACTGTTGTTTTTCTCTTTACTTATCTGTTACAGATTGACATGTATGTATATTTGAATAATCTTTTTCGATTTTATTCTGTGTCCTGTCGTAAATTTATAATCCTTTGGTGTTCTTCAGCCACTGCCTGTATAGTTAGTTTTGAATCTTGTTCTAGTTTTGTTAATATCCAAGCCCGTATCTCTGCATCTTTGCTTGCAATTAATCCTTGTACAAAGATTAGACATTTGAACATGTCCAGGGTTAATTCATTTAGTTTAAATTTTTCACATTCTCTGTTTACGATTCTGGCATACCTAACAAAATCTTCAGTTTCTTTTCTTTTTTCAAATTCAAGTACTCTCAACGAATATTAGAGAACTTCTTTCACTGAATATTTTAGATAACAGGTTAATTGTTTCCTCGGAACAAATTTCGGATGGTTTTCTCGGTAGGATGTAATTACTATACTTTTCATGTTCTGTGGGTGATAAGTTTCTTAAAAGAAGTCGCACCTTTTCGTCTGTCCAGTTTCTACATTCTCCTTCTGAAGTATGCAGAAAATGTAATCCCTTTCTCCTGGTTATAAGTAAATTCTTCAATTGAATTAGCAGCCCCATCTGTTAGAAATGAACCTGAAGCATTTTCAGACTGCAACAATAATTCCAACAACTGTTGATTTTGCTGTTGTAGTATCTTTTGTTGCTGTTTCTGTTGTTGTTATTGCTGTCGTAGTTGCCATTGCAACTGTTGCTGCTGTTGTTGTAGTTGTCGTTTCAGCTATACCACAGAAGCTAATAGGTCTTCCATGCTAAGAATGTCCACAGTGAGCTTCTAATGTCTCGTCACCACTCTTATATCCTTGAGTTTGGATATAGACTACACTGTAACAGTGTTATAACACTACAAAAACTAAATCAGTATCAAACACGTCACAAACTTATATCTCTTCTTAACTACTTCTACGACTGCCTTCACAAATGCGACTGCACACACCAAACTGTACGTCGCACTGTCAGCATGCATGCACCTTTATAAAGTTTAGGACAGTTCACTTGCCATCCCACAGGGGTGTCAGAATTTCACCACAACAGTACCTCACCTATTACCCTAAAATAATGCACTTTAGAACCAACTTACATCCTCACTGAATTCTTTACTTCTTTTCTCTCTGAAGATTAATACAAATTTCTGGAAACATGCAGCATGTATCTAGCAGACCTCTGATCAAAGGTGATCAAAGCATGACTTCTTAAATGTTATTTAAACACAGTGTACATTTAAGACTACATTGCCCAGTGTGCTTTTCCGTATTATTTAACCATGAGGTCAGTCATAATTCACCAGACCTCTGATAAAAAGTATTCCAGGTATAGCAATGTCATCTTTTAAGATACTGTGTGTCCAGGATTGCAGTCACCAATGTATCTACCTTTTTCAAGATGAAAATATGTGATAAGAAGGCAATCAGCTGCTATTTCTAGCTGATTTACGGACCATGTAGTGACTTCTGTATCTTGGTTTTAATTTTGTCAAAATAAAATCAATAACCTGGGAGAAGCTACAAGGCCATGGACATTATAGTTCCTCCTTGACAAGAATAAAGTAAAATCTTGTGTAGTATAGGCATGACAGTGGTGGTTAAGAAGTTATATTCACAGATTTGATCTAATTGCTCACTTTCTTTGGTAAGTGTCATTTACTCTAGCCTTGGGTCAAGCAAAGCTCTGTAAGCAGAATTGTGTTGACAGAAACTGTAGAGAAGTTTGCTGGCTTAAATGTATCTGTTCTTAGGTGGTAGACTGAGTCTGTCAGTTTAATACAACTCAGCTCTTGGGTAGCTTAACAGGATTTATCACTGATTTATTTAGATCAAGTTAAAGATAAGTTAGTATCCTAACTAACCGTTTCCTACAACTATAGTAACACTTCAGTTGTGCCTTTTTCCTACCCTAACTAGTCTCGGAGAACCTATAATAGATTAATTAGGTGATCTCCTCCCAGTGAGCTAAAAAAAAAAAAAAAACCTTAAAAAATGAAAGATGAGAAATATTTTAAACTAACATGGATTGTGAGTAAGCTGAATTGCTAAGAGTAGAAAGTCATATATACACTCTTGAAATCAACATTCCACAAACACTCCTTTTGGTGAATTGTTAACACATTCATGCTGAGGCCAGAAAATGATATAGAACAGAGTCAGGTGAAAAAGTCCAAATGATCAGCTGAAAAACACAAAATTTCAACTGATACTCAAGGGAAAGGTCCAGATAGTTAGCCAAAAAATGCAGATAGTCAGCTTAAAAGTCCTACTATTCAGGTGAAAACCTCAGATGGTTAGCTGAAAAGTCAAGATAGTCAGTTAAAAAGGCGAGATAGTCTACCAAAAAGAACATGAAATTGGCTGAAAAGCCCAAATTAATTAGCTGAAAGGTTCAGATGGTCAGCTACAAAGCTCAGCCAGTCAACTGAAATGTTCAGATGATCAGCTAAAAAGTCTGATGGGTTAGTAAACATACACTTAAACTACAAAACAATGTTCTAAATTTAGAATTTCACAATATGTGAGATGTATTGAGGGAAGATTTGTATCATTTTAAAAATACAGTAAAAAAGATTTATATGTTTGAAAAACTTGGTGGAAACTTGTTAAAAATTATTACAGTTACATTTCAATATAACAATATACACATACCCACAGGTAAACACAGACAGGTATGCTCACGTGCACACACACACACACGCAGAAAGACAGATATACAGTCACAGAGATACATACAGATAAAGAACAAGCAATGTAATGTTAATGATTCTCTTATTGTCAACCACAAAATGTGAAAGTTTTGAGTAGTAAAGTTCTTGGTATTGATGATTAAAAAATTCATGACTTGCATAAAATCCTTCTAATTACCAAAGTTCTATGTGACTTTAACAAAAACTCTCTAATTACCAAAACATACAGCTGAATTATATTGATTTCTGATTCTGATGTTTCATGCACTTCATCTAAGTGTAACTTAAATCTACATTTGATCAGTGATATTTTAAATGATTACGGCATCCCCATTACTGGCCAAAGATCAATGTCTACATCAGAAATTAAAACTGAAATATTTTCTGAGGTAAAATTCTCAATTTTTCATCCACCCTCATCACCAACAGATGCTGTACATTGATAACAGATCTTTTTTTGGATAGTGAAAACTCAATTTTAAACATTGACAACCTTTTCTTCAAAATATTGGTTTTTACTTTTCATTCCAGTATAAAGTCTAAGAGAAAGGATGGGAGTTACGAAGTGTAGGATGGTACAAGGAATACAGTCAATGACAGAAACAGAGAGAAAAGGAAGGGAGAGATAGAGAGATGAAGAAAGAAAGAAGAGAAAGATATCAAATCATTTGCTACAAACTGAATCATTTGTTGATTGCTTGATCGTTTTGAAAGCTAAGCATCAAGGACCAAAAGCAGTTGGAGGCTATGAGTTTGTCAATGGAGATAAAAACAACAGCAGTAACATCATCATCACCATTATCATCAGTAGTAGCAGCAGGAGTAGAGTCATCTTTGCAGCTCCTCCTTCAGCTGAACTACTTCATATAGTCTATTGTCAATAGATATCATGCAATAATAGATTCATGCACAGAAACTGCAAAGGAAATCTACATACCTCGTATGCTGTCTGATTTTTTTCTATTTCTATATATCTGGTTTCCTGCTTCTAACTAACAGCCCAGCATGAACATTATTACATGATGTTCGCTGAAGTGTAATGAATCACTGCCTTACATAATATTTCAGCTGATGAATGGCCAGAAACAAAAGCCAGCATTTTGACACCAATACTTGCAATCTATATTCACAACTAAATAAGCCAAGAGCCATAAATATAAATAAAGACCAGAAATTTGGCTGTAGTAATTGTATTGTTTACTATGTGAACATAAAAATCTATTGTAGACTGAATAAAAGTTATCAGTTATAATGATAATGATGTAGACTTAATTGAAAGAAGGGAAAAACTTAGAGGATAACATGAAGCACAGAAAAGAGATAATATCTACATATATTTGGAAATGATTATAACATTGTACTATCATAATCACTCTTTTATCCAAAAATAAAATCATGGTGTAGATTATAAAATTAAATTAAATAAGCCATTCCATAATGGTGTTAAAAATACAGAATTACAAAATCAGACTATTTCCTAAAGTTCTTTTTAACTATATTCAAAAGCAATATCTTAGATTTTCTTCATAAAAATTTTGCACAGTACAATGTGTGTGTGTGTGTAAGTGTGAGAAGTAGAGAGAGAGAGAGAGCATATATGCATAATGTGTATAACATGATTTACCAACAATTTTTGTGTAACAAGCAGACCTAACTCTGGGCCTGTGCATTATTTGAGACACTATGGAACCAGACTCATTTCATCTGGGGAACAGATGATGATAGTTGGATGGGGCCAAATCAGGAGAATAGGGAGGGTGATCAAACAATTTAAAGCCACAGTCATGTACACCAGCTATTGAAACTAAGGACTTGTGTGCTGGAACATTGTTCTGGTGAAATAAGAACCCTAAGTTTTCCTGGGTATTTGGTCTTGATACCCTTTTGTAACTGCCTTGGCAAATCAGTATAGTATTCTCCATTGATGCCGTGAACTTTTTGAAGGTAGTCAATAAACAATGCCTTTTGCATCTCAAAAAACTGAGGATATCACCTTCCCTGCAGAAGAAATGACCTCTGGTCTTCTTTGAAGAAGGTGAGGAGGGGGTGTTTCCACTGCATAGATTGTCTCTCTGTCTCTGATTCAAAGTAAAGAACTCAACACTCATCCTGGGTTAGAAAACATTGAAGAAAACCAACTGAATCCACCTCAAATAATGCCAGATTTTCCTGTGATCTGATCAGATGTCAGAAGATGTGACACCCACTGAGGAGAAATCTTTGTTATGTCAAGTTCACAGGATATGCTAATAGCATTGGCTATTTCATTTAATGTCAATCACCTATCATCCCTCACCATCCTGTCAAACATATTTCATTCTATATATAAATGTTGATAGTATAGTGTCACCTCACCCCCCTACTAAACCTACCCCATCATCTTTTCACTTTGTCACTTAGAGCTGACATTACACTGTCCCTTTAATTGCTCATTCCCACAACACTGACTTCTTTGTTATTCCTTTATCACCCGCTCACAATTATAAAATTTGTCCTCCCAACTTTAACTTCTCTCAACACCTCACCTAAAGCCATTACTCTCTTGCTCCTGTTCTCCCTTTTAGTGGTGGGGTGCTTTTTAGTCTTGCAACGTAAAAGTGACCTAACTAATATTGATGATCAGAAGAAAACAACAAAAAAAAAAAACATCCAATATATTTTGTAAAGTAGTGTTGGAACAGAGTGGAGACAAAATAAGGTTGAGAGGATGCTTTCGTTCTGCAATGGAATATGACAACCTTTCTACTGGTGCATGGAAAAATGCAGCTAGTACACTCTGTAAAGTGGTTGACGTTAGGAATATCATCCAGTCATAGAAACTATGACAAAACATGTTTGAGCAAGATCTGGCTGTCTGATGTGTTGGATCTTGTTAAAATGTCCAGCCTCTGCCAGCATAGAAGGCTGATGTAAAGTGATGATGATAATGATGGTGATAATAAAAATAATAATGGCACATACATACTAACAGTAAATAAAGACAATAGTTTGGTATGTCACAAATTGTTGTGTTTCTCCTTCAGTTCGTTCTTTATTATTTTCACAGGACTTCAAAGCAGAAGCGTCAGCATTCTGATAAAAAAATTCAATTCCATAAATAACTGTATGGTGTCATCCTTCATGTCGAATTGTATTTAAAATAACTTTGAATGCATAATATACAAAAGAAAGGTGTTCTAAATACAGAACACAAATTAATAGAGAGATATGGAGGGAGGGTTTGTTTGTTTGACTGACCGACCGATCTATCTATCTATCTATGTGTGTTTGCATGTATGTATGCATACACACAAGCACAAGTCTATTCTTATGTATGCATTTCCATGTTAGCATAAGTTAGATGAATACAGATTGGGACATTATTTCACTGCTGGATACTTTTGTAGTAGCTAATACTTACCTATTTTTTCATGTAATGTATCTTTTATATTTCATCCATTACAGAGCTATGGAACATTTTGTTGGTACAGAAGGTCAATAAACCTGATATTTTTTTACTCAACATTTTAATGAGAAAATGTAGAATGTAAACATTCACAAACACACAAACGTGTGAAGAATATTACAGCTTCATATTAGAAAGAAAAAGTTGGTTATGTATTTCCGCTAAAATACTTCAAAACAAAAACTTCTGAATAGAATCAGTTAAAAATGATAAAATCTCCAAAAATGCATGAAATAATTGAAATATTAAATGATTATGGTTGCACCATGGACATGGTAGTACCCTCCATAAATAATATAGTTATTTTTCTCCTTCCATGTCAAAAGAATAGTCAAGATTTCAATAGCAAGACAAAGAAAGAATTCTTTTATGTAGACAAGTAATTCAAGATGAAACCTATCTCTTTATGTGTTGAATGTCATACCAAATAAAAAAAAAGTATATTATAAAAACAAAAAACATAAATGTTTCATATCAATAATCAATAATATTTACGATGACACAATGTTTGTTACACATAAGGAAAAACAAGTAAAAAAAAGTGACATTGAAAGGAAGTAGTGATGTGTTTCTAAATGGGGATTGAAACCAGAAATTACAGTTTTACTGAGAATATATTTTTATAGCAAGGTTTCGTAAAACCAAGTTAATGTATAGTAATGGTTGGTAGTTACATTTAAACTGAATGTAACAACTGGAGACCTTTAATATATTTTATTTGGAGCAATGGTGTAATAATAAACTTTGGAGAAAGATAAAACCAGTTCACTACCAGCTTTTTGTTGTTCAAGAACAGAAAGTTGCTACTAAAATAAAGCACATTAAGTTGTATAAAGTATGTTGTGGAAGGTATACTGTGTAAGATATGCTCTGGAAGGTATACTGTGTAAAGTATGTTGAGTAAAAAATGCTGTATAAAGTATCCAGGGCTGTCGCATGACTTTTAGAGCCCCGCCCCGAAACTTTTTGTTTCGATGCCCCATCTCTTCAATCAAAATTCATAAGCTACACACCATTATTATCTGCAAAAATCAAACATAGTCCCTTACAGCTTGTGTTTTAGACTCATCACAGCAGAGTCTACTGTGATGCTTCTAAAATACAACATAAAATAACTAACGGTATATCTTTTTTCTATCCCTCTGTACAAAAATAGATACACACACTTACATAAATACACACAAACTTCTGTGTGTGCGCGCGCATGCCTTGGTTTTGGTGCAGAAAGAATTTTGTCTCTAGTTTTTATTGCCTTAGGAGGTCAAAGGCCACTTGTTCTGGGTACAAAGTGATCAGCTTTTCGACAACGTCAAATAACAACGTCATATATATATATATATGATATATATATATATGATATAAATAATATATAGATATATGCATATATACATACATATTTGTACATACCTACATATATATGTATATATACATGCATATATGGGTACAGGACATAAACAAATAAAACGTTAAACACCATGAGAAACGAAAACATAGAAAACGAACTTTTTCGAACAACGAAAAAAACAGAGAAACGAGACATGCAACATAAAGAATATACCCCTTCTTCAGTTGTCCCTGTTTCATCTACTCCGCGTTTCGAAGGTAAAGACAATACGCGACTTCATTGAAACAGTCCTTCTCGCAAAGCAAATTAAATAAAATTTGGGATTTTTTGCGGAGGGTGAAAGTGTTAACAAGAACAGAACAGTGAGAACAAGACAGTAAAAACAAACGGTGAGGGCTGTTGAGCCAAGACGATAGAAAAATTATTATGAACGCAAGGAGAACGAACCAAGAGAGGAAACAGGCGAGGCACGTCTTTTCATCAGGAAGGAAATGGACAGAAAGATAGATCCCTTTTGTCACGTGTCAGCGACGAGAGAGTCAAGGAGGAAGAGTAAGAGAGAGAGGGAGGGAACGGAGAAGGGGAGAGGAGAAAAATAGGGAAAGGGTGGGAGAGAAAAACAGAAAGGATGAAGAGCAAGAGAGGGAGAGAGATAGACAGAAAAGAAATCGTAGTGATAGAAGAAGAGTGCGCATAGTAGTATTAAGACAAAACTTACTTGGAAAAGGATGCGTAGGGTTCGATCATATAATAATATAAATAATATATAGATATACGCATATATACATACATATATGTACATACCTACACACACACACACACACACACAAATATATATATATATATGGGAGAATATACAAATAATAACAACAGACGAGGACAGGTGGTGTAAATAACAAAAGTATATATTAGTATGACGCTCGGGAATACGGAAAGTCTTTGACGTTTCGAGCTACGCTCTTCAACAGAAAGAATACGGAGACAAGGAGAAAAACACGGAGAAAAAAATTGAATAGTGTTCAGTCAACGGTCAATCATAATAATGGCCGATCATAGCAATGGCTGACCGGAAGTTAGAAATTCTTATTTCAGGAGAGCTAAGAAAGGGGGAGATAACAAACGGTGATCGGGAACGAGGGGCTGTGTGTGGGAGGTAGAATGCTGGTGATCTTGACGTATGTAGTGTGAAAATGGGGAAGGGAGAAAGGGAGAAAGTAGTTGGTCAGTTGTAGTGTGTGCGAGGGTATTGGTGTGGTGTGATGTGAGGGTGTTGGGAGGTGGGGAAGGCATGGGTGGAGTGTGGGTTAGGCTGAGGGTGGGGTAGAGGTAGGGGTCTGTGGGTAGGGTGGGGTATGTGGGTAGGGGTGGGTGGTGGGTGTAAGGAATTGGATGGGGTGGAGTGGGAAGGTAGAGTAGGGGTGTGGTGGGATGAGCTTATGAGGGGGTGTTGACGAGGAGGGAGAAGGGGAAGGTGGATGTAAGAGAGGGGGAAGATGGGTATGGGAGGGGAGAGGAAGAGAGGAGAGAGGGTGGGTATAAGAGAGGGAAGGTGGATTGAGAGAGGGGGAAGGTGGGTATGGGGGGGAGAGAAAGAGGGGAAGGTGGGTATGGGGGGAGAAAGAGAGGAAGAGAAAGAGAGTGAGAGAGAGGGGAAGAGAGTGAGAGAGTAAGAGTGTAGAGAGTAAGAGTGAGAGAGGGGGGAGTACGAGAGAAGAGAGTGAGAGAGAGTAAGAGAGAGGAGAGTGAGAGAGAGGAGAGAAAGAGTAGGGGTGACGAGAAGTGGGAGTGGAGAGAAGTATGAAGAGAGGTGAAGAGACGTACAAAGAAGTAGGAGTCGGAGCAGGAGGTGGGGGAGGGGAGAGATTGGTGGTAGGAGGGAGGGTGGTGGAGAGAGACAGGAGGAGGGGGTTAGCTGAAGAGTGGAGGGGAGTTGAGCCCATGTGGCGCAAAGGAGCGAAGATAGAAGATTAATCTCTGTTCACGGCGCAAACGGGAGTCCGGATGGCCCCTGTGCATGGACAATCCAAACACAGACAGGTGTTGTCGCAAGGAGTGGCCGGCAGAACGGAAGTGGCGTGACACCGGGGTGTCATTGCCGACGTTGATATCTCGGAAGTGTTCCGCGAATCGGTCGGCCAGGCGGCGCCCCGTTTGTCCGATGTACAGAGATTGGCAGAGAGAGGAGGAGAGGCAATATATGATGTTGGTAGACGTGCAGGTGAAGGAGTCGGTGATGCGATAGGGTCGGTGATGGGTGCTGGTGAGGAGGGTGGTGTTGGAGAGGTAAGGGCAAGTGCGGCAGCGTGGGCGGGAGCAGGGGAACGAGCCAGGTTGGGTTGGGGAAGAAGCTGTGGACCAAGAGGTCCCGTAGGTTGTGGGCTCGTTTGAAGGAGGGGAGGGGTCGATTAGGGAAGATGTGGGAGGTGGAGGGGTCGGACTGGAGGCGCCGAAAAGCTCGGAGAATGGAGCGTTGGAGGGGTAGGGTGGTGGGATGGTAGGTGAGGGGAAAAGGGAGGCGGGAAACGGCAGGGCGGGTTCGGGGGAAGAGAGCAGATGCACGGTCCACAGAACGTGCTCTGGCAAGGGCGGTGTGGATGGTGGTGGGTGGATATCCACGCAGGCTAAAGTGGTGAGCCATGAGTTGAGACTGTATCTGATGTACTGTGTAAGGCATGCTGTGTAAAGTATGCTGTATCTGATGTACTGTGTAAGGCATGCTGTGTAAGACATGGCATGCCTTGAGGTTCATAGAACAGTTAATGTTTCCCTTGAGTTTTTGTACATTGAGGCTAAAGGGAATATTTTCTGATCTATATATTCTCTCACATACACAGCCCACCACAGACAAGGGTAAGTGGTGAGGAAGTCAAAAGCTGAAGGAAGCCTGTCATATATATATATATATATATATATATATATATATATATGCATGTATGTATGTGTGTGTATATATATATATATATATAGTGAATCCAAACAAAGAAGAACATACAAGAAAAATCAATAATGCGAGGAAGTGGTAGAAGTACTGTATTATCAGATGCTCATGAAAGGAAGGAAAGAGAGGAAAATATAAATATATATATATAATTATCCGAAATGTACAGTATTATATATCCATCCTGGCTAATCTTACCAATCAGTTTCACACAAGGAATATAATGGAGTGTTAGGTAACAATCCGATTACATAACCTTACGCTTGTCAGAGTTAGCTGATATGAAAGGGTATATGGTGACTGCTCTCTATTGTCAGCGGTAGATTAACACAACCAGTTTATGGTTGCTGTGAAAAAGGTGGTGAAACAAAAAAGGGCCAGGGAATTAGGTTAGAAATTATGTCCCTTGGTTAGGTATATTGTGAAGCCAGTAAGAGTTATCTTGAAGTGTGCATTATTAAGTGTGATACGTGTAGTGGTGTCATATGCATAATTTTTTCCAGGAGTGTAGGTATATATAGTTGTATTCATTGGTCTGTTTTCTTTCTGTATTGGTTAAGGTTGTGTGTGTGTGTGTGTGTGGGGGGGGGGTTATGTTACCATGCAGTGTGCAATGTGTGTTTTTGGGGGTCTATATATGTGTGGGGGGGTACAATGTGTGTGAAAGAGTATATGCTGGGGGAGGTGGGAGGCAGTCTATTTTGTGGGGTGTTCACCTTATAAGGGTGTGCATGTGTGTACATGGGTGCTTTTGGTCAAACTCTTTGCTGGGCCAGAAGGCATTGTTGGACGGTTGAGGCTGGGGACTTGTGGTTGCAGTCATGGTTAGGCACACAGGTATGATGAGAGGTACTTCCTTTCATGCGGGAAAGAATTAAACACCTCACTCCTGCATTTCAGATAAATATTTGGGCATTGGGTACCCTTTAAACTTGCTCTCTTCTCAGCCAGGCACAACCTGCACTCCCTGCTGCTATTGAAGTATGGTTTGCATTTCTCCAGGATCTTCCACTTTATGCTGCACTCTGTGCTGCTTTCTTTCAAAGACCAGTAGGGTTGTAGCATTACGTCTCTCTGAGATGTTTAAGAAAGACTGTTGCCCCCACATACTTTTGCACACTTGGTTGCCCATTGGGTCCTATGGCTGTTACCTCTGCTTCATATACAACTGTCTCCGTGTTACAACGGCCATTCAGTGGACAAGTTGTGTTACTTCTGAATGAGCATTCTGCCTCTGCCATGAGTTTAAGCATACCTACTAAAATCTTTTTTACATTAGGTGCACAGCTAAAGAATATTCTCAAGGTATGTCTATTAAATATTTTGTTGAATCTATTAGTACGGGGGAAGTGTTTATCAACTAAACTAAGGAACATTTTACCTACTCTGGTTTTAACATTTAAAGAGAAGCATTGCATCACTACACTTTCCAGTGGTGCTTTCTCTTGGTGGATTTAGGGTCTGGCATGTAACTAATACTATCCTTGAACCTGCTGGCAGCCAGAGCCCAGTTGTAGTGTGGGGCGGTAACATTAAAGCTCTCTTTGCTTGAAGACAAGCTGGAGATTCTCTGGCTAACACCCTTAACCAGGTTCCTGAACACTACGGCTGGATGGCAGGAACCTGTGTTAATGCATGATAGCTTCTCATCTGGTTTCCTAAAGGGCCTATAGGCACCAGATTCGAGGTCCAGGGTCATGTCAAGGAAATCTACCGTTTTCAGGTTGGTCTCTATTGTGACCTTCAGTCTGTGGGAGTTCATGGTACCTGTGAGGTCCTTTCTGAGCCTATCTAGCATGTGGCCATTAGCCCCTCTTGATATTGCTTGCATGTCATCTCTGTAGAGGCCAAAGCTAGTTGAAGGGAATTTCTTGTTTAGTATATCTAGGATGAAGAGACCGACCAGGTCACATACATCAGCACTGTTGAAGGCACCCATTGCCATGTCGAAGGAGCTCTTTGGGTCAGTACGTTTGGCCCAAGCTGACCCCTTACTGAAAAGTAGGGTTCTTCTGGTGTGCATGTTAATGTGTATGTCCTTGTTGCTGACTTCAATGTGGGCCCTAGCAAAGTTCAGTGGTTTTAACAGGAGCTCCCTTGATATAGATGGGTAAAAATCCACTATATATTGGGTAAACCCAGCTCTACTCCCACTGCTATTGGTCTTAAACAATGTAATGACCTCATTGGTGTTGCACCACAGGGCAAGGTCAGAGGTGTCTTTAACACCGTAACTGATCTTTCTGATGAGCCGTTTGCTCACCTGTCTGATCTCAGACTTCGCCGGGTTTATCAGCCTACATTCAGGGTTAGAGGCAAAGTTAGGTTTATGATCCTTGATCATTATAAAGGCTTCTTTCATTGCCAGCATCTCTACTCTATTTTCTCTGCCTAGTTTAAACGCTATATCTCTGGCCTCTTGGTTACTACTATCATACGTCTGGAAGGTAGCCCTCCCGTACGTCTGTGTAATACTGTTGTTAAGTAGCTGTGCGTATGTGTCACTACTTACTCTATATAAATTTTTTGCTTTATCAGAGCAGAGACTGGTCCTATCAGAAGATTTAAGCCTACTGGTGTCTGTTCTAAGTTTATGTTGGAAAGGGTTTGAGGACTTATGGAATTTCAGGTGAGGTTCAATAGATCATTTTTGAAGGCCTCCAGTTTCTTGATCTTGGGTGGAAACTTCCTGGATCAAAGCTTAGAATGTTCAGTTTCCATTGGTGGTTTGGGCTGGTCAGAGTAAAAAGCCTTTCATCTCACCCACTTGAACACTTTGATTATTTTCTCCAGCAGCAGCCTTGTATAGAGTTTGTTCAGCGGTGTATTCTTTGTTGAATATCCCAAGTTGTAATATTCCAAATCTATTTGTAAAAGATGTATATAATATTATAATCTTTGGTGACTAAGTAGAGTGCACTGCTGGTAAGTGTAGCTATATGGCACAAGCCACAGAGGACCTATCACAATACACTCTACATTTTGTGGCAGTGTGTGCATGCATGAGTCATCTAAGAGACCATAAAGCACTTATATGTCTGTCAATAGTGTGGGTATATTATCCGAAATGTACAGTATATGTTTACTGTTCTGTTATTTGCAGTAAGAGTACTTAAACAGAAAGAGTACTTCATCCAATGAGGGATAAATATCATTTAATATACACATTATTTAAATGTAAGCTACTAATAGTTTCATGCCATGGAAACCCAATAATTTGGCAAATTTATATAACATGCCATGTGTTGCACCTCTTTAAACAAATGTAAATGGATCAAAGAGAGATCAAAGACATGAATGCTAAATATGGTGAAAAGATCACACATTCTTTTTAGATCCAAGAATTACTCCACACTACTTTATTCCAGATCTGAAATTTTAAGCAAATACAATTACATGGGCCAGTTCTTTTTGTCGAAGTGGAGTTTATCACTCTTTGCAGACTATGTGGCTGTCTCACAGAATTTGACCTCCTCCCCATTGAATTATTCTACACCAGGTAGATTAATTTTGATTTTGACTGACAAAGGGTATGCAACTATTGGTTTTCTTCTTTTTCTTTTCTTTCTTTTTTCCATTTTTATTCACCTCTTGTTTTCTTGTTCCACCTTTTGCATTACCTTCTCATTTTTTCTCATATCTTCTCATAGACCAGTATCCTGTTTTTTAAATAAGACCAACCAGGTGTATTTGAGCTTGAACGATTGCTCAGAGACACAAGGCATGTTAAATCTGCCAAATTGTGTTTTCACTGCATGAAACTATTAGTAGCTCACATTTAAATGTTGTGTATCTTAAATGATATGTGTGTGTGTGAGAGAGAGAAAGAGAGAAAAGGTTGAGTTCTATTTCATCCTTTACTCTGGGTGGTTCCTAAGTTTGATTTCTAATAAAGATTCTTCATATTAAATTGGTAGTTTACTGTTGTAAGTATTTTTTGAATAAGAAAATGTTACAAGTATCAGGTGTGTTATGAGCATTTATAGAACGCGTATCCTATAGAAACTCAACAAACAGTTAAAGATGGAAAAGAGAAGGTGTTAAAGGTTTTATAAAATTTTAATCTATGCATACAATCGTTTCGAACAGTAATATTAACATGTAAATAACATAGAAAAATTTAGAAATTAATGTAATTATAATTAAATTAATTACATATTGTTCTCTTCAGTGCAAAGGAAGAATACATCAAAAAGAATGCATCAGAAGAAAATTATATTGTTACAGAAGACTAAATGGAGTGAGTGTCACATAACATATTTGGATATGCATAATATGCTTATGAAAAATGAAAGATAAAAATATGCTAAAGTAGTGTTGAGTCTCGTTGTGTATGAACTGTAACTGATGTGGCTAACGGTTGTTTGAAAATATAAGTGAGACATGTTTAAGAAACACTCTCTCTGTTTGAAGATAAGTAATTAAGCAATAGACATTCCATATAAAGCATTTATCAGAAGAAGTCAAAGATAATATAATATAATGCATGGATTAAAATTTTTTAATTCTTTTAACACCTTTTCTTCTCCATCTTTAATTGTTTGTTGAGTTTCCATAGGATACATGTTCTATAAATGCTCATAACACACCTTATTCTTATATATATATATATATATATATATACACATGCACACATACACATATATACACACATATATATATATATATATACATATACACACACACACATACACATATACATACATATATATTTACACACACACACACACACATATATATATACACACATACACATGCACCATACATCTATGCACACGCACATACATATATATGTATACACACGTAAATGTGTACTTGTGTGGCTTTGTCTTGACGTATTCATGGTGCATAAAAACAAAGTTATTTTGTATAAGACAGTGCCTTTGTTTACAATCTGCTGCAAAATACATGTTCTGCTCGTGAACTGTTCACTATTCAAAGGACTGCAGAAAATAGTGCCTTACTTGGAAACAGGTGAGGGTTGTTAACCAGAAGAACATCTGATCATGGAAAACTATTTCAATAAGTTCTGCTTGACCCATGCCATCACAGAAAATCATCATTGTCAACATCTAATGTCCATTTTTCATGGGTTGGTAGTGACAGGAACTTGCAAGGTTAGGGACTGCACCAGGGTTCATAGTCTATTGTGGTTTGGTTCCTATGGATGGATGCCCTTCCTAATGCCAACCACTTTACAAAGTGTACTGGGTGCTTTTTTTATGCGGCACCACCACCAGTGGTAGTGACAAAATGAAGATGATGATGATGATGATGATGATGAGGATGGTAATGACAATGATGATTTCTTAGAATGGAATCATATTTATCACTTTATGTCTCTAAATTATCTTCATCATAATACTCTAATAATGGTTTCAAATTTTGGCACAAGCCAGAAATTTCAGGAGAAGTAAGTCGTGGTACTTATTTTATTGACCCTGAAAGGATGAAAGGCAAAGTTGACCTCGGCAGAATTAGAACTCAGACCATAAAGATGGACAAAATGCTGCTAAGCATGTTATCTAGCGTGCTAACGATTCCACCAGTTCACCACCCTTCATGATTCTCTTATGATATCATCAATAAAATAGAGTACCTGTCAAGTTCAAGTCTCATGTAATTGATTGTCCCTGGCCCATTAAATTTCTTAGCACGGTGTCTATGTTAGACATTATATTTCAGTTTATAACACAATGGTCTTTAAATATGAAGTCTAAATTTAAATAATAACAATAACAATTAAAATAACAATCACACAAAAACAAAGTACAAAAAATAAAAAGGAAAAACCAGAAGCATACATGTTCTTATTGATGACAACCTTGGATGTTTCTAAAATACTGTGATAGTAGCTGTTGTTGTTTATCCCCACCAAGTTAGCTATAATCAAAGATCTTCCAGTCATAAGCATCTTATCGTAAAGGGTTTGCATGACTACAACATGTCCAATGTGTTCTTTCCTTGTTTAAGACATTAAGATGTGATTTCAAGAAGATTTGGTGCTATTTCTAGCAAGTACCCAATTCAGCTCATCACTGTGGTTGTAGATTAGTTTAGATTAAAAACTAGAATAAGAACCAGAAGTATTTTACCGATTAGAGTTTTTGTCAAACTCATAGAATAACTTTTAGAGTTTTAAATCATTCATTAACTGAAAGGTATAAGATTCACCTGCATGAGAAATGAATGTAAAATGATGATGATGATGATACATACATACATATATACACACTTATACATACATAATACATATGTATGTACGTATGTGTGTGTGTGTGTATGTGTGTGTGTATATATATATATATATATTAGTCAATTCGAGGATGTCAGGTCCTCATTAGGGATTAAATAATCCAAAGATTTCACTGGTTAATCACCATCATATAAGGAGAAAGTATTGGTGTTTTGTTAGGGAATATTATAGTAATACATATTAATACTGATAAAAGGAAGAAAATGGAGAATTATAGATTTATTTGTATGATATAATGAGGTTGAAAGATTTTTTTATAAAAGCAATTCAAATAAATTATGAATTATAAAGCTCTAAAAGAAATGGTAGATGCCAAAAACATACATATATGTTTTGAGTCATGCCCCATAGGTGATTAGTAATTCTAAGCATTTGGGTAAAGTCATATGCTAAGAATTGGTCATCATTTTCAACTATATGGGGCAGAATCTCATTAGGGCTTTATGAGCTTATACACTATAAAGGTTAATATATCTCTTGAAAGGGTGTAGATGAATTACTAAGAAGTTTAAAAAGTTAGATTATATATATTATGTGTATGTATTTAGCTAGTGAATTATGCATGTAAATAAAGATACAATAAAATAAAAAAATAAAAATAACATACAAATAAAGGTAAAGTAAGAAGATATAATATAAAAAGTAAAGAAAAATATAAATATATGTAAAATAGCATATAAATTTAAAGAAAAAGAAAGAACGATACTTAAATATGCAAGGGAAGAATTATATAATAAAATAAATGAAGGATAAGTTAGATAGTAAAAGATTATTTTCATTTATCTATTATCAGAAAGATTAAGTTGTTAGAGTTGTTTTGGGAAGTTTAATATCTAGAATTAATCAGTTAAGAGGTTAAATTAAAAGAGAAGTCCAACGAGAGAGTGAAGAGAAATAGAATAAAATATAGCATAATGAAATAAAATATAGTAGAATATGTGGCAGCATATATTGGGTATTTGTTATAATGTAACATATGTTTCTAATAATTAATTATTAACTAAATGAATAAGTAAATTGGAGATCATTTCATTATATGTAGGAATAGTGTATAACATTATACGAAGAAAAAGTGCAGTATTTGTATTCATGATCGATTTTTTTATTTTGCTAAGGTAGATTAGAATAGAACTATTTAGTAGCTAAACCAAGTGTTGATATTTAAAGATTATTTAATAAATATGAATTGTAATATAATTTAATTTATTCTTTAAAAATAAGAAAGAAATAACTCATATGCTAGGAATTTATAGGTAAGGGGATATTATTTATATATATTATGAAAAAAAAAATAAGAGTGAATGATTGTTAAAATATAACCATTTATATATTATGCATATGTTAGAAATAAGTATATTTAGGCAAGATATAATATATATTTTACATTTCACAAAATTATAAAGATAACTGCTGGTTCTAATAAAGATCTAGTTAATTCAGTTTCAAATTCAGTAAAAATATTTATGGTTAATAAGGTACCTAACAATTAGTGATATTAATCAAAGAATGGTTAATGATATTTATAAAATAGATATTCAGGAGTGTGTAGGCAAGCCGAGAATTTTTCAACCCTCTCATTTAATAATTGTTTGCTAGTAAAATGGATGTTATAGCACACTAAAGTGTAGAGTTGACAAATTCTATCAGGTGGGTGGTAAGATTTTGCAGTACATATAATTTTCTATCTAATTTTAAAACTGATATTACTGTCTTTTAATTTCCAGATGAATTTACTAAGACTAGTTGAAGAACGTTTATTGGGATTTCTAAATGAGCATCCTCGAATTGACTGAATATTATTAACACATATCAATGTGTATATGTATTACTTTTTATTACATTAAGATATATATAGTATATATAAATATTAATTTGAAAATTCCACTGGAAAAATGGAGACAATTAAATTGGATGTCTCTTTAAAAGACGTTCCCATAGCATCTTCAGGAATGCTTGAAGGATCTAATAAACAAAACTAAGGAATTCAGAATAAGGTGTAAGGTTTATTATTTTGATAAGAAACTCGAACAAGTAAATAAAAGTATAAATCAAGATAGAAGCAACAAAATGGATATAATTGAAAAACATTTTAAAACAAGAAGATAACCACCACCTAATAAACATCTCGATGCTTTTGAAGACGAATTATGGGATACAGTTAGAAATATCAAATTCATGAAGCACCCACTCAGAGATGAACATCAGTGGAAGTCAAGATCAATAAACACGGATTTCAAATCTAAGGAAGGTATTTTGGTTCACTCTGATGAAACAGGAAGCATCTATAATTGGACACTGATCTATATCAGGATCTACTTAGGAAGGAAATGACCAAAAAATACAACATAATTGCCCGAAATACATTAAGAACTATAAATCTTGAAGCTAAAAAAATTATGACTGGTAACACTATTGAAGATATAACTGAATATTTTTTTTTCCTTTAAGGCCTAGAATTTTTTAAAGGACCACAAGGATAATTTTGAAACAAACTCTAAAGTTAGATTAATCTGCCCTGCTAAATCAGATATAGGTAAACTTAGTAAATATATTATTGATAAATATATAGAAGAACTTAAGAACAAAATTAAATTGAGATTATGGTCTAATATGCAAGAAGCAATAGACTGGTTCATCAAGATAGAAGATAAAAATGAATGTAAATTCTTATAGGTAGATATTAATGACTATTACTCATCAGTTCACGCAACAGTCCTAAATAGTGCCCTTATATTTGCTAAAAATAATACTAAATTGTCTAGGAAGGAAATTCAAGCCATACTAACAGCTAAAAAATCAATAATTAAGTTTGATAATAAACTATGGGTCCAAAAAGATACATCCGACTGCTTTGATATACCTATGGGATCATCTAATTCAGCCCAAGTCACAAATTTGTTTCGTATATACATTCTACAAAATTCAATAGCAAATTTCCAGAAATAGTGGGTGGTCTATATAGGGATGATGCACTGTTTATCATCAAAACCCTTCAAATAGAAAACTAGAATTATACAAGAAAAAAACTCTATCAGTTCTTTAATTGTTTTAGACTAAATATTTCAACTGAAAAAGCATAACTCAATTTTTTAGGCATGAATTTTAACCTTAATACTGGAAAATATGTGCCATACCATAAGCCTAACTCCAAAATCACTATATTAATATAAAAAGTAATCATCCAAAGTCTATTACCGATTGTTTAGTTAATAATATAGAAAAAAGAATAAATTACCTCTCATTTAACAAAGATATCTTTAATGACAACAAAGAATTATACAATATTGCATTGGCAAAAACAGGGTACAAATAGAGAATTAAATATATTAAGCATTATTCACATACAATTAATAACAAACAAACATTTACAAGAAGGAAAATGTAACCTTGATATGGAAAAACATAACACTAAAGCTATAATTGATACAATAAATACAGATAAAACAACTAATAGATTATATAATAACTATATACTGAATAAAAATGACGAACATAGAAATAGGGTAGTAGAAGCGACAAAAACAGACCTTAAGACTAACACATATTCTGATATTTATAACAACATAAACAGGCGTAGGAGTGGCTGTGTGGTAAGTAGCTTGCTTACCAACCACATGGTTCCGGGTTCATTCACACTGCATGGCACCTTGGGCTGACCAAAGCCTTGTGAGTCGATTTGGTAGACAGAAACTGAAAGAAGCCCGTTGTATATATATGTATATGTATATATATGTGTGTATGTGTTTGTCCCTCCCAACATCGCGTGTGTTTACATCCCCGTAACTTAATAGTTTGGCAAAAGAGACCGATAGGATAAGTACTAGGCTTACAAAGAATAAGTCCTGGGGTTGATTTGCTCGACTAAAGGCAGTGCTCCAGCATGGCTGCAGTCAAATGACTGAAACAAGTAAAAGAGTATACATATATTACACCTCAAACATAATAAACCAAAAGCACATTATGACCAATATCATCAAAATATAAATGATAAATTAGCTATTGACCAGATCCATTGGAACATGGGACCTTACAATAATAATAACAACATTAACACTAATTACAATCTAAAAAGGAAAAATAAAAATTACATACCTTATATAAAATCCACTGTAAAAATCTATGTTAATCTCAATTCTAGTAAAAATAAAACAAAGGAGAATATTATCTGCTAAGCAAGCAAAAACAAATTTAAAGTTATATGTCGGATAATAAGCAAACACCTCTTCCATAATAAAAACAAATATAGTGACATAATACAGAATGGACATTTTAGATTTGCTCATTCTGTTTCCCGCAGCTTGTTTAAATATATATCTTCTATGAATTATGCAAAATTAGATAATTTTTATGCTAAGCGAAAACTTAATATTCCCAATAATAAACAAACACATAATAAAGCCAAGTCTAAATGTTCAAATATAAACGGTCAAAGGGAGCATACTGCCCATAACCCACCTACTAATTCTAGTGATAATCTTAGTAAGTTCTGTGATTGTAGGGTTAAAGAGCAATGTAAATTTAATAATTATTGCAAACAGAAGAATTTAGTATACCAAGCTATAGTAGAAGCTGAAGATAAACTCTTTTTCTACATTGGCTCTACAGAATGATATATGAAACTTAGATTGGCTAATCATGAATGTTCATTTAGAAATCCCAATAAACGTTCTTCAACTAGTATTAGTAAATTCATCTGGAAATTAAAAGACAGTAATATCAGTTTTAAAATTAGATGGAAGATTATATGTACTGCAAAATCTTACCACCCACCTGATAGAATTTGTCAACTCTGCACTTTAGAGTGCTATAACATCCTTTTTTCTAGTAAACAGATATTAAATGAAAAATTCACAGCTTGCCTACACACACCTAAATATCTATTTTATAAATATCATTGATCATTCTTTAATTATTAATATCACTAACTATTAAGTTCCTTATTAACCATAAATATTTTTTACTGAATTTGAAACTGAATTAACTAGATCTTTATTAGAACCAGCATTTATATCCATAATTTTATGCAATATAAAATATATATTATATCTTGCCTAAATATACTTATTTCTAGCATATGCATAATATATTTAAATGGTTATAGTTCGGCAACCATTCACTTTTATGTCTTTCATTATATATATAAATAATATCCCCTTATCTATAAATTCCTAGCATATGAGTTATTTCTTTCTTATTTTTAAAGAGTAAATTAAATTGTATCATAATTCATATTTATTAAATTATCTTTAAATATCAACATATATATATATATAAATATATATATATATATATATATAAATATATATATAAATATATATATATATATATATATATATATATATAAATATATATATATATATATATATATAAATATATATAAATATATATATATATATATATATAAATATATATAAATATATATATAAATATATATATATATATATATATATATATATATATATATATATATAAATATATATATAAATATATATATATATATATATAAATACATATATATACTTATACATATATATATATATATATATATATATATATATATATATATATAACATAATAGGGTAAAACATTTGATATTAATTAATATCAATTTAATACCAGGAAACCAGCATATTAAAAGAATCAGAAGATTCAGAAAAAATTTTCTGAGATTTCAAAAGGATTATAGTACATGTCTATAAAAAAAAGACCACTAAGTGGACTGTAATGTGCTAGAAGAAGATCACTTAAAAATTCTCAAGGAAAATTCAGCGGAGCAAAAACAGGCGGGCAAGACTAGTGAAAATTATAAATACCTAAGTTATCTGTAGACCATGGTTTCAAAATCAACACTTTCGTAACGAAAGTATCTGTTTTTCCTCAGTACAGACTGCCATAACAATTATAATCCAACAGAACCTCGTGCTAATTGTCTCCAACAAATGAAAACATGTGCACGGGATTCTATTAATTATAAAGAGTAAAATTCAAAAGTCTTAGTTTTGGCGTGCTAAATCCGGAAATATCTCTGCAGAAAATAATTTCTGCAATTGAATTTACGTTAAGAAAGTGTTGATTTTGAAATCATGGTCTACAGATAACCTAGGTATTTATAATTTTCACTAGTCTTGCCCGCCTGTTTTTGCTTCGCTGAATTTTCTTTGAGAATTTTTAAGTGATCCTCTTCTAGCACATTAACAGTCCACTTAGTGGTCTCTTTTACACACACACACACATATATATATATATACGAATGTATAGATACATAAATATATACATTTTATATACTGATGACTAAGGGTTCACATGTAAGGCTTTTGAAATACATATAATAATCAAATTTTTCAAACATTTGTCTATACATGATTTTAAATATAACACAATATGATGTGAATGCTATGCATCCATAGATTTTCTGAACTGTATCTATTACCAAACCAATGAAAATAATTTATCTATAATGGCCAACTAATAATTTTTTTCTATCTAACTTATCCTTCATTTATTTTATTATATAATTCTTCCCTTGCATATTTAAGTATTGTCCTTTCTTTTTATTTAAATTTATATACTATTTTACACACATATATATTTTTCTTTACTTTTTATATCATATCTTCTTACTTTACCTTTATTTGTATGTAACTTTTATTTTTTTAATTTTTTGATGTTATTCAAATTTTATTTTATCTTTACTTCTATAATTCACTAGCTAAATACATAGGCATAATATATATGATTTAACTTTTGAAACTTATTAGTAATTCGTTAGCACCCTTTCAAGAAATATGCTAACCTTTGTAGTATAAGCTCATAAATCCCTGATGAGATTCTACTCCATATAGTTGAGAATGATGACCAATTCTTAGCTTATGACCCTACCCAATGCTTAGAATTACTAATCACCTAGGGGCATGAATCGAACATATATGTAAGTTTTTGGCATCTACCATTTCTTTTAGAGCTTTATAATTTATTTGAATTGCTTTTATAAAAAAAATCTTTCAGCCTAATTATATCATACATATAAATTATTTATACATCCATAATTCTCTATTTTCTTCCTTTCATCTTTATATATATATATATATATATATATATATATATATATATATATATATATATATATATATATATATATGTATATATATATATATATATATATATACATGTATATATATATATATATATATATATATATATATATATATATATATATATATATATATATACATATATATATATATATCCACACACACACAAACATACATATGCATACACACATAGATAAGCAATATTATATAAATACGACTATCATCATCAACATCTTCACCATCATTGTTACTGCTTTATGCTGATGCAGCTATTGTATATAAATGCAAATTTCACTATTATTGATTACAAATAGATCTATTAACTCTGAATACAAACTTCGGAATATAAGTGTGTGTGTGTGTGTGGGTGTAAGGGTGCATGTGTTCCTTATTTAATATATACATGAATGTGTGAACATGTGTTCAGGAGATGAAAGAAATGAAACTAATAGCTACAGTGAGAAAACATTATCCTTGTATTCTTAGATTACATAATTGCTGCTATATTTTCCACCTGGTCAGAATCACATAAGCCACAAAATCATGTATGCAACAGGTAGGAATATTGGCTAGTTAGGCAATAGAAATAATGAGGATTTGTCAATATCTTTCTATTCAGTATATTTCAGACAAGATTATTCCACTAGAATTCAACATTTCTATCTTGCCTGGTCACCTTAGATGAAGTACATTATGGTATATGCTGCAATCAAACTAACTGCAAACAGTTACCACTCCCACTTCACAGATGAGTGGTTAGCAATAGCAGAAAGTATTAATGTGAAAATAACTACTCCAGCTTTTATATCTAAATATACAAAAGAGAGAAATGGGTGTAAATCAATGAAAATATAATTGCATTGTAAATATTAAAATCAAAGGTTTTCAGACATCATCAACTTTTCCATTAGCATAGGCTTTATTGGTGTATCAGTTACAGTAACTTTCTGGCTGATGTCCTTCTGTGTTGATTTTGTATATGAAGTTACACTGTCTTAAAACTGACTTTAACTCTTCCTCCCAAGGCTTCATCTGTTCAATATAAACTCAAGGAATATTTTCATCAATTAAGACATCCATGTTTATTAAGGACTTCAAAAATGTGGAGCCCTGGTATATTTAGTATATACATTTGGAATACTTCACGTAGGGATCACATCTAGTTGAATTGATGGTAGCTTACATATCATATGATTGTGTAATCACACACGAGAGTAACAGCAATGTTAATCAATACACTCATCATAAGTATACATGATAAACAGAATATCTTATTTCTTACTGATTTCATTCATTGGACTGTGGCCATGCTGGGATACTGCCTTTAAGGGTTTAGTTGAACAACTTGATTCCTGTACTTATTTTTGAAAGATGGTTCTTACTGTATGGGTCTTTTAGTTATAGGGGCATAAACAAACCAACACCAGTTGTTAAGCAATGCGGCAGGGAAAAAAACGAACACACACACAATAGGCTTTCACATAGTTTCCAGCTACCAAATCTACTCACAAGGCATTGGTCAGCTCAGGGCTGTAGTGGAAGATACTTGCCCAGGGTATCACAGTGGGAATGAACCTGGAACAATGTGGTTTCAAAATGAGCAAACCACATAGCCATGCCTGCACCTGTATATCATTTATATTGAAAGTATATAGATGGTGATTATAAAGATATTATATACATGTTGATTATGCATACATTATATAGACACTATATAGATGATGACTATATACACAGTATATAAACAGTATGTATGTACACACACACATATATATATTAAAGAACTTTGTTGTGTAAGGTCAGAATAATGTGAGAAGGTACAAAGTAAACCGCGAAAAGAAAAGAAACCAAAACAAGTTGCAGTATATATTTGTTGAATATTTAGACATTTCATAGATGTGGTATACATTAATCAATACGTAGATGTTAACAATATAGATAAAGAGTATATAGATGTTGATTATATAGACTGCATAAAGATGATGACTGGTCTGACAGTATATAACTGCTATGTAGACATTTTATCAATGTTATGTATATAGATATATAATACTTGGATGTTGACTGAATTTACAGTATACAGATGTTGACTATATGCAGAAAGTATCAGTACAAAGAATATATGACATTTGTTTCAACTAATAAAGATTGTATAAGTTGCACATTCTGGAAGAGTAACTCTTCCGCTATAGTAACTCTTCTTCATTGTAGGTGAATAATAGATTCCAAGCAAAAGCAATATGCAAGCATTGAGTTCTTGAAAAGTGTTGGGGTAGGCTAATCTGATATCCACAGGTTGTTTACAGAGATAAAGATCAATGTGCACAGATGGATGAAAAAGTTTAAAGAAAAGGAAACCAGCACTGAAAGCTATTCACACAGTATAGAGATGTTAACTATATAGTTAGTATATATAGATATTATTTATATAGATGGTATATGTTGACTATATCTATATAGTAGGCATATGTTTAATGATGCAAACAAGAAAACAGAACTCAAAATAGGAGTATAGATGCGTTTTTTTATTAATGATTAGTAGAAGTTGCAGAGTGACTCAAACGCTGAGAGTGTTGTGTATTTGCACTTATCAAATGGCATAATGAACAAACCATTTGAAAAAATGCATCAAACCAATTAAGGATATGACAATTAAGGATATAAAGACAGGGAAAGCCCCTAGCCCATCAGGAATCACTGCTGAGATGCTTAAAATATCTGGTAGTGTGGGTTTGGGTCTTGTCACCTGTATTGTAAATCAGGTGGTTCACAAAGGAGTCATGCCCAATGACTAGTGTAGCAGCACCATAGTCAACTGCTACAAATGTAAAGGTGATGACTTAGAAATAATTACAGAGGTATTACATTTTTGGATCAGTGGATGAAGGTCATGGAGAGGGTCATAGCCCAACTAATTAGGGAGGGAGCTAGTCTAGATGAGATGTAGTTTGATTTTGTGTCAGGAAGAAGCACCATTGGTGCTATATTTCTGGTAAAGGCGGCGAGCTGGCAGAATTAGCACACTGGGTGAAATGCTTAGCAGCATTTCGCCCGTTGTTATGTTCTGAGTTCAAATACCGCCAAGGTCGATTTTGCCTTTCATCCTTTTGGGGTCGATGAAATAAGTACCAGTTATGCACTGGGGGTCGATGTAATTGACTCAATCCCTCCCCCCACATTTGAGGCCTTGTGCTTCCAGTAGAAAGGGTTTCTGGTAAGGCAGTTGCAGGAGAAATACATAGCCAAAGATAAATCTCTGTACTTGGCTTTTGTTGACTTGGAGAAAGCTTTTGACAGGGTCTCCTGATCCTTTATCTAGTGGTCAATGCAGAAACTAGGGATAGGTGAGTGGTTGGTGAGAGCTGTACAAGTCATGTACAGGGATGCTGTCAGTAACGTGAGGATTGGCATTGTGTACAGTGAAGAATTAAGGATACAAGTAGGGGTTCATCAAAGATTGGTCCTCAGCCCCCACTTGTTCATCATAGCCCTCCAGGCAATAACAGAGGAATTTAAGACAGGTTGACCCTGGGAGCTCCTCTATGTTGATGATCTTGTTCTTATAGCTGAATCACTACCAGACCTAGAGAAGAAGTTTCAGATATGGAAGCAAGGTCTAGAATCAAAGGGCCTTAGAGTTAACCTAGCAAAAACCAAAGTCTTAGTAAGTAGGAAGGCAGACAAATCACAAATCCTTTCAGGTAGAAGGCCCTGCTTGATCGGTAGAAACTCCAAAAGATGTACCCAGTGTAAGCTATAGACACATAAGAGGTGCAGCAGTATCAGAGGAAGGTTAACAGGGTAAATAGCTTTTGTGTGTGGCAGACGCACAGGTACAATAAACACTGAAAATATACAGAAAATGGACTCCATCAACTGTCAGGGTGGGAGGTGGAGGTAAAGTAGAGGTAGTAGATAGCTTCCATTATCTAGGTGACCAAGTTAGTAGTGGAGGTGGATGCTCCAAATGCATAGCTGTGAGGATAAGAATAGGTTGGGTAAAGTTCAGCTCTTACTTCTGCTGGCAACAAAGGGCCTCTCCCTTGGAGTGAAAGGCAGATTGTATGATAACTGTGTGTGAACAGCTATGCTATAAGGCAGTGAAACATGATCTGTGACAGCTGAGGACATGTGTAAGTTTAAAAGAAATTAAGCCAGTATGCTTCACTGGATGTGCATTGTCTGTGCATATATGACAGTGTAAGCATCTTGAGAGAAAAGTTGGGTATAAGAGGTATCAGATGTGGTGTGCAAGAGAGACGACTGTGATGGTATGGTCATTTGATGTGCATGGACGAGGACAGCTGTATAAAGGAGTGTTGATCTCTAACTGTGGAGTGAACCTGTGGAAGAGGTAGACTCAGGAAGATATGGGACGAGGTGGTGAAGCATGATCTTCGAATGTTGGGCCTCACAGAAGCAATGAGTAGTGACCAAGGCCTTTGGCAATATGTTGTGTTTGAGAGGACCTGCCAAGGCAAGTGAAATCATAGTTTTGGCCAATGCTAGTGTCATGTAACTAGCACCTAAAAAGCACCTTTTGAGCATTGGGCCTTCCAGAGGCAAAGTGGCCGATGCCGGTGGCATGTGAAAAGCTCCTTTTGAGTGTTGAGCCTCATGGAAGCAATGACAAATGACCAAGACCTTTGGCATTATGTTGCGCCTGAGAAGAAGACCCATCAAGCCAAGTAAAAGCACCCATTACACTCTTGAAGTGGCTGGCATTAGGAAGGACACCCTGCTATAGAAACCATACCAAATCAGACTGGAGTCTGGTGCAGCCTTCCAGCTTGCCAGCCCTGATCAAACTGTCCAACCCATGCCAGCATGGACAATGGACGTTAAATGATGATGATGATGATCCATGTGACATTTCGTTTTTATAATTTGTTCCAAAACAATGCAGGGAAGGCCAGTATCACTAGTATATAAACTTATCACCCTTTGATTTGAAACCAGTTTTATAATTGCTAACATAAAAGTACTCGGCCCTTGAGTGACTCTGAACCTTCTGTTGATTATTAATAAAAATGTCTAGTCAGCATATGTCCCATTTAGATGCTGACTACTTAGACAGTATACAGATGTTGACTTTATAGTCAAGATAGGGCAGTATATACATGTTCAACTGTATAGACAGAATATGGAAGTTGGCTATAGAAACAGTATATAGATTTAGATTACATTGATAGACAGTACATGAATTTTGAATATATAGATAGTATATAGAAATTGTCTATATAGACAGTACATAGCTGTTGACTACATAAACATTATTTGAATGTAGACGATATAAAATGCATTTAGATGTTATCTGTATAGATACAGATGCTGACTAGATTGACAATATATAGTTGACTATATAAACAGTCTGTGAAACAATATATGAATTTGGATTATTTAGATAGACAGTATACAAATGTTGACTATATAGACAGTATGGAAATTTTGGCTGTATAGACAGTACATGGACGTTGACAATATAAATAGTTTTAGATGTGGACTATATAGACATACAGTATATAGGTGTTGAGTAGATAGATCTGTGTTGATAAAACTGGTTCACCTGTGCTGATAAAATATATTGATTTGTACTGAAAGAACACACTATTCATTACTGAAGGATCACATTGATCTGTACTGATAAAACACATCGATTTACTTTGGTGGAACTAATTGATCTCTACTTATAGAACTCACTGAACTGTATTATCAAACATATGGATCTATGTTGATAGAACATACTGATCTGTTCTGTTAGAACTGATTGATCTTCATCTATAGATCATATTGAACTGTACTGATAGGAGATCTTGATCTGTAAAGATAGAAGTCATTATCTTTGCTGGCAAAACATATTCATGTATTTTGGTAGAACATATTGATTTGTTCGGATAGAACTGATTGATCTACCTTGAGAGAACATATTAACTGATATTGAGCTAGGTTGAAAGAATATATTAATCTGCATTGATAGAATGCATTGTTCTGTTATGATAAAACTGATTGATCTACAATAACAATACTAACTGATTCATAGTAATACAACTAACTGGACTGTACTGATCGAAGTTATAAATCTGCTGATACACCAGATTCAACAAATCTTCATTAATGAATATATAAACATAAGCTGAACATTAGAAGCATCAGTTGTGGCGTGCAAGAGAGACGATTGCGCTGGTATGGACATGTGGTGAGAATGGAGGAGGATAGCTGCGTGAAAAAGTGCCACACCCTAACAGTTGAGGGAACCCGTGGAAGAGGTAGGCCCAGGAAGACCTGGGCTGAGGTGGTGAGGCAAGACCTTCGTACATTGGGCCTCACCGAGGCGATGACTACGGACCGAGACCTTTGGAAATGGGCTGTGCGTGAGAAGACCCGGCAAGCCAAGTAAGATCGTTGCCAGTGCCCCTGGACTGGTTCTTGTGCGGGTGGCACATGAGATGCACCATTTTGAGCGTGGCCGTTGCCAGTACCGCCTGACTGGCTCCTGTAGGATTTTCGAGCGAGATCGTTGCCAGTGCCCCTGGACTGGCTTGTGCGGGTGGCACATAAAAGACACCATTTCGAGCGTGGCCGTTTTCGTGCGGGTGACACGTAAAAGCACCCACTACACTCTCTGAGTGGTTGGCGTTAGGAAGGGCATCCAGCTGTAGAAACTCTGCCAAATCAGACTGGAGCCTGGTGTTGCCATCCGGTTTCACCAGTCCTCAGTCAAATCGTCCAACCCATGCTAGCATGGAAAGCGGACGTTAAACGATGATGATGTATCTGTTAGTTTGTTTAATTATCAATTGAAAATTTTTTGCAATCATCAGTTAATAAAACTAATAGAAATATTTTTTCTTTTCTTTTGGATCTTCAATATTGATTTGTTACTATTAAAATTACAAAAATTCTTCCCAAATTGTTTCCATTTAATTTGTTTTACTTCTTTTTTCCCTCGTGACTTCTCAATGGATTGTGTTTGCTCAACTATCAATACTGTTGACTTAAGCACTAGGATTTCATATAGAATAAAATAGATGAGATCAGTTGATGCTACATCACATGGTAAATAAAACTGTAATATAAACCTAATGGATTACTTTTCAAATAAATTGATGAAGGTACAGGCTTAATTGTATTATCCACATCTAATTATACATGCATGGTAAGGTTTCAAATATAAGTATTCAATACTCAATGCTTATATGAATATAGTTGCACATATGTATGCAAATATTTTAAATATATACGTTTGATAACATAATAGTGGACTATGGAATTCCTTAACATTCAAGCAGTTATGTTTTGTATATAAATTCAATTAATTATATTTGGTGCCACCGTATGTCTTAGTAAATATACAAATTGCTGTTTGAGATGTAAAATTTGTGATCCTTCACGAAATCACCTAACTAGCAACAACTACACTTGATTTGAAAGAGGCATTATTTCAAAACTGTAATTCAATAGTATTTAGAATGAAGCCATGAAATTTATAATTAGAATCTTTGTCTATGTCAGAAGCCAACCTTACAACATCTTTCCATACATTTTGATTCTGTACACTACAAAAAGCCTAATACATCTTGATCAACATTAAAATATATCTCATTATATTTTAGCCCAATGTATGTAAGCTTTCACCACCTCTACCCAACCTTTCAGAGATAGCTTCCTCTTAGCCCATTTCTGGATAAAACTAGCCATCCTAAACCAAAACAAAACGTTACATATACCCAAGGCATACAGTTATGTTTCATTATGCTGTAAAAGTGCAAGTAGATCTCCATCAGATATGATGATGAGTATCCAGGTGTTTGATCAACTGAACTATCTGCATATTGAATTAGTATGAGTGGCTGAGTATTCCACTGTGTACCCTTGAGGTAATTCTTAGGCAGAATCAGTGTGATATATTGTGTGACAAGGTTGTATCTTTGAATTCCAGGTACAATCCATGCAACAGGCTTTTGCAAAATTTCCATCAACTCAATTTCACTCACAAAGATTGGATTGACCTAAAAGACACTTGTTCAAGAAGAAATCATGTTGTGAGATCAAATGAGAGCTCATTACTGCAAATTCAACTTTTTAACCATCTAGCCATGCTGTGTCCTATACAACAATAATTGAGGCTGGCCACTCTGTTCATCCCAGTTTCTGTTTACTTGAAGGTCCAGACTGACCTGGTTTCAAGCAGTTTAGCTGGTCCATGTGTTCAATGACCTATGGTTCAGAGCTATTCAACAGCATAGACTTCCCTCTCCAGTCAATGTTGCTCCAACATCAGTCATTATTTTTGAGATGGTTATTGCAAATGTAGACCAATCTGGTAGTGATATTTCATTACAAAGTGATGGATGAAAGAAGGGGTTTTGAAAATTATTTCAAGTAACTCTAGAACCAAACAACTAAACCTACTACCAGCTGGATAGCAGTTTAAGCATTTGGTGAATCAACATTACCTAAATATAAATATTTGATCTAAGAACAATATTTATTTGAACTTAATAGGTCATATTGCAACTATATTATTTTTTAATTTTATGTGTATAGAAGTGCAACAGAACAAACTTGTTGAAGACAATCTCTTTTATTCTTTTCAGTTTTAACACAAGAGTGTTGGTTTGGTCTTGAAGGTTGGTTGATGAAACCCAGTAATATACCAGGACTGATTAAACCAGTTAGCCACACACACACACACACACATGGAAACTGTTTAGATGGCTAAAATAATTTAGTTGTCCTACAAGTAAATTATATGACGACATGATGATGATGATTATGAAGAGGAGGCTGGTGGCAGTGGTGATGACAACAGTAATAACAAGGACAATGATGATGTGAATGATAAGTTGTAAACCAATCAATTCCCATATTTCCATCAGTGGAAAAAATTCGTAGGTTCCCTCTGTTCCTCTCCTTAACATATGAAGATGACAGTTCTATGGAGAGAAATGATCAGAATCCATTTCATTGGACAATAACTCCTCAGTCTTTTTCATCTGGATTATATATAGTCTCTAATTCATTTCGTCATCTTGTATGTTCTGCCATCGATACAATGCCAGCAATCAAAAGCCTGCTGGAATACAGTCAACTATTTAAATATTGCCTTTGTTTTCTTTACCCTTTCCTCCTCCTCCTCCTCCTCCATTTAATTCACATTTCTTCTCACTGATGTCTCTAATATCCTGTCGTCACTTCCTTGACTACTTCCGTCTGAAGCAAATACCAACTATTTATTCACTCTTAACTCTTTTTCTTCTTCTCACCCTTTGTATCTCTGCACACACACACACACACACACACACACACACACACACACACACCTAAAGTTGTGTGAAAATACCATATCAAAGTAATACCATATCATTTACCATATCAAAGTGAACTTCCAATAACAGAGAATTCCTTCTCAATAAACAATCAAGTTAAG
Source organism: Octopus bimaculoides (assembly GCF_046866305.1). Classification (NCBI taxonomy): domain Eukaryota; kingdom Metazoa; phylum Mollusca; class Cephalopoda; order Octopoda; family Octopodidae; genus Octopus; species Octopus bimaculoides. Next base: position 30,804,231 of record NC_142946.1, read on the forward strand.
ATGCTTAATCACTTTTCTGCAGCTTTCATTTGTGGCTTTAGTAATTCAGCTTTATATGAGAGAATATCTGTACACATTCTTCACCTTTATAGTCAAGGATTCAATTGTAGTTTATTGCCAACACTAACATTGCTTTCCTATTTATTACATGGAGCTGACCAAAATAAACAAAAAATAAGTAAATAAATCAGAAGAATAATAATGTGTGGCAAATTGAGTGAAGTTTGTATGAAATGTTATAAACTGTACTGGTAGTATTAAGTATATGATATGCTTTTGTAATAAACAATATTGTTATTACAGATACTAAATATATGCTATGCTATATGGTAAGGTATCAAGTACTGACTATATGAAAAATTGTATTGGTGATATCAGATACTGAATATGAAGTGAAAGAAGAGGAAGCAGAAGTAATAATAAGTGATGAGGAAAGGTCAGTAATTGATTTGAAGATTAGAATTTAAAAAATAAACTTGTGTATAAATTGTGAATCTGAGGAGAATGACAAAGATTTACAGAAAGTTTCTTATAACATTGACCAACGAATATAAATAATTCAGAATGCTGCATTTGTCATAAAGAAAGAATGAAAGAAAGCACAATATACTTCTAGACATCTTAAAGAATTCTATGTTGTTTCTGAATCTACTAAGGGATGTTTACAAAAAGAGAAAGATAATTGCAAAAAGGAAAGAGATGAATATATTCATCACGCTGATACATTTCTAATATTGGGTTTGAAAAGAAAATTTTCATGAATTTCTATCCCCCACCTTTCTTTGGTAAAAACAGTGACATAACATAGATTTTGCCTCACCTTTCCTTAAATATAAAATATCTTCAACTGCAGCAAATACAGATATATAAAGTGGCTACTCTGTATGGTTAACCACATATCCTAAACTGGTTAAACAATAAAACCAGATAATTTTTATTCTTCACATTTCACACTTATTTGCTAGGATTAAATCCACTTAGATATCCTGACTACAATTTATTTCCTTTTACTTGTCTTCCTTTGAAAAATACTTGTTCTGCAAATATGTTAAAGAATACAATAGCATCTTCCCTTCTAATACTCAGTGTCAATAAAGTCTAATATAAAATATCCCACTTTATTCCATACTGAAATCACACATCAGATAACTTTACTAGGCAGCATGAAGTTGCCCAGGATGTAATGGGCTGTTTTTTCTGTTTTTGTACAATAACATTCTGGCAAATTTTGATATATATACACATAAATGCCCATGCAACCCCCAAGCACCCCCCCCCCCCACACATATGCAAATCAGTGAGATGCATTTTTTAAAATACAGACAGGACACTTTTGCTCTTTGTTAAAGCTACCTACAAAATTGGTATGGAAAGGAAGGAGATAGGAAATACCCAGACTCAACCAATAATGTTTGATATCAATAGAAGATCTTCAATATAATGTAACACAAAAATAACAACAACTAACATAAAAAATGAGTTTATCATTGAATAGACAATAATTTGTCTAAGAGTATATGTCTATGGCAGAAAGAGAGAGAGACAGAGAGACAGAGAAAGAGAGATGAAGGGATGTGTGTATGTTTAATAAATGCAGCAATCTAAGTTGAGAAATGTAAAAATAAACTCAAACTGCATCAATTATTTTCTGCTCTTTTAAATTGTTTTTATGAACCAAGTTTGGCAGTAGAAAATAAGATAAGAACATTAATAAAATATCATAGAAAAAGATTTAAAGCTATTTTCTTCTCCATCAATAGTTGACATATGCAAATGTAATGACATCTAAAGCATGTTATACATTAAGATCTCTCTCTCACTCCCTCTCCACATATATACATATACACACTTATCCATATTCTTTTGGTTAAACAAAATGATAATATTTTGTTAAGAAGTTCTGCAATTAAGCAATTAAGAGACTGAATGAAGTAGCAGAAAGATTAGAGTGTAACACAAAATGGCTTAAGGTTTTTGTTCCTGTTCAATGCTTTCTAGGTTCAAATCTCAGCAATGCCAACTTTACATTTTATTCTTTGAAGTATCAGCCCAGGGTGGTGGATAGGTGAAATTGCTTAAACATCAGCTGTTTTGCAGTATTTGCTGCAAACTTTTGATTTCAAAGTGTATTATATATCACCTACACTAAAACTACCACCTGGTCATTTATGAAATTCACTCTGATTCAGACTTTTGGACCAGATCTCCATATTGAGAATAACTTCCTTCTTTCCTCCATCCCTCCCTCCCACTGATACTGAAGGCCCTGAAAGAGTCAGGGGTATTGCCCTTCCCTTCAGGATCGGAAAAAAGATGTTTAGCCTTGGTTAACCCTCCAACGAATGATAAAAGACATCCTGGTGGTGGCCATCCCACGTTTTAGTCACAGTTTATCTAAGATTACATTATCTGCCTCTTTATAAGTGTAAAGTGTGATATGAGGAAGATTTGATAGTTATGTCAATCAGATTGATTGATCACATAAAGGTTCATACAACTAGAGTATAGTTGTAATTATAATGATGTGTCATATAGATATGGTGGTTGTTGTTGTTGTTTGGCCTTTGGTCAACCCTGATCTAGCAGACTTAAGATCAATGACATTCCAGGTATGACCATAGCATCTTGTTGAAGATATCTGGGACTACATTATTTAATGTGTCCATTCCATAAAGACATGAAAATAGAATTTGAGGAGGATTTAGCTGTTATTTTTAGTAGGTCAAACAACCACATAGAAGCTTCCTCAGATGGTTTACAGAAGTGATGGCACATGAACAGAGACATACCTACAAATGTCAGGCTCTCACTATAAAGAGTGTAGGGATTTGTTTTTTAAATATAAACAAAATGAGAAAGAGAGGTAGAAGTGTGGAAGGCAGAAGAAAGAAAGAGCAGTGAGAGAGAGAAAGAGACGTGGTCGATGCCAGGTCCGCCTGACTGGCTCCCATGCTGGTGGCATGTAAAAAAGCACCATCTGAATGTACCGATGCTAGTGCTCCCTGACTGGCTCCCATGCTGCTGGCTAGTAAAAAGCACTATCTGAACGTGTTCAATGCCAGGCCTGCCTGATTGGCTCCTGTAAAAAGCACCCACTACACTTTTGGAGTGGTTGGCCTTACGAGGGGCATCCAGCTGTAGAAACATTGCCAGATCAGATTGTAGTCTGGTGCAGCCACTGGCTCTCCAGACCTCAGTCAAACCGTCCAACCCATGCCAGCATGGAAAACAGACGTTAAACGATGATGATGATGACAGCCTAATATTGTCAATTATGAAAACAACAAAATGATCATGACTTGAATCAAAACAATATTTTAGGATTTGTAACCTATAATAAAGTTTTATCTACTGAAGAATTTTATTATCCAATACAAAAATAGATGAACACACACCAGAATCCATAATTTGGTAGTCTTTAATTCATTAGAATGGCAGAAATAACTGGAATATATTTGAATCTTTTGGCATCATTGGTCAATAATCATGAAACAATGACTTCTGTCATTTAAACTCAGTATGGAAGCAGAAGCTATTGCAATCACTTTATTCATATCAAATTAATTTTATGCTATATTTTTCATTATATTTTCAAATCAGAAAATGAATTTATTTTGCAATTAACAATAATTGATATCATTGTCATATACAACTCACTGTTCAAATTTATATGGACCCAATGCTAAAGAGTCCAGTGTTTTGAAACACAATGCAAGCAACTTGCATGATTATTTTGTATGCAGTTAAGAGAAATTAAATGTTGAAACTATAACAGTGACTACCTCCAACAATGTCTGATAGAGTCAGTGGTTAAGGACTGCTAGATGTAGCCTATCCAATCCATCTGACTGGTAGTTTGGTAGAAGCTATTTTACAATGGTACATTAATAACAACAGCAGAGTAAACAAATTTTTCTTTGAAATAAGCATGAAGAGGGAAAATTCAATATAACACAAATACAGCTAGGACATATACACAATAAATCAGTTTGAAACTAAGAGAATTTTGGAAATGTTTCAATGTTTAATAAAAAACAGAATGAGATAGAAAATATTTATAAAAAATAGTCTTCAATAAATAAAACAGAAAACAAATATAAAGCACTCTACTACATCATCATCATCATTATCAATTTCATCATCATCATCAGCAGCATTGTTATCTGTTTAACAGATTCTTTCATTCTCATCTCCATTAAATATTTCCATTTGATATTGATTAAAAGATGAATAAAGCTGAATGAATTTTAAAAAAACACTAGGTATTATTATTTTTCATTCTTAAAAGCATCAACCTGTTATCTTCCTCTTTCTCCTCTTCATCATCATAATAGTAATCTTTTCTACTATAGGCACAAAGCCTGAAATTACTGTGGGAGGGGTTAGTCAATTACATTGACCCCAATGCACAACTGGTACTTATTTCATTGACCCCTGAAAGGATGAAACGCAAAGTCAATCTTGGCAGAATTTAAGCTCAGAACAAAAACATGAAATAGCTCTAAAGCATTTCATCCTGCATGCTAATGATCCTGCCAGCTCATCACATTAAATAATAATAATAATAATAATAATAATAATAATAATCCTTTCTACTATAGGCACAAGGCCTAAAATTTTGGGGAGGGGACTAGTCGATTACATTGACTCCAGTGTTTCACTGGCACTTAATCTATCTATCCCAAAAAGATGAAAGGCAAAGATGGACAAAATGTTGCAAAGCATTTTAATAATAATAATAATCTTTCTGTTGTCCTATGTAAAGTCAACGTGCACTATGAGCTGAGAAAAAATGGATCTTGTCTCAACCACCTTCTCTTCATAGATGATTTAAAACTGTTCGCAAAAACAGAGCCTGAAATAGAGAGGCTGGTTGAGACTGTGCAGATGTTCAGCAAAGATATAGGGATGGAATTCGGTATTTCAAATTGTATGGTGCTCACTTTGAAATGGGGGAAAAGGGCAGATTGTAAGGGCATAGAATTGCCAAATAGAGAGTGAATGGAAGACCCAGATGATGATGGGTACAAGTATCTTGGGATCTCAGAGCTAGACAATATCTTGCACAGAGAAAATGCAAGACAAGGTTATCACAGCATATTTGAAGTGCCTCAAACTTTTCTTGAAGTCAAAACTCAACTCAACTGTCTTCAGCATATGGGTTGTTGCTGTAGTCTGCTATAATGTACTCATCCTGAAATGGACATGAGCAGAGATTAACCAACTTGATTGTACTACACAAAAGACAATGGATGGTGCTTTCCATCCTAAGGCAAATGTACACAGGCTCTACACGAAGAGGTGTAAAGATGGACGTTGGTTGATTAGTGTAGGGGAGCATATCAACATTGAAAAATGAAATACGGCAGAATATTTGGTAAACAGCAAATGAGACCTGTATGCTGCTAATGCAGAAGAATTTATCAGAAATGGACTTGAGAGTGCTAATGAATTCTGATCATGTATAGCCAATGAGAGAGAAGAAACCCTATTCTGCGTGAAATTACATGGTCAGTTACACTGTGAAACTAACAACTTAAAAGACCAGGAAGCATCATGGAGGTGGTTCAGCAAGGGTTCCCTAAAAAAAGATTACTTAAAGCCTAATCATCGCTGCCCAGGATCAGGGATTGAATACCAACTGAGTGAAAAAGGATATATACCATACAAGTGCAATGAACCTCTGCAGAATGTGTGGGATGAGGGTCAAAAGCATGACTCACATTGTTAGTGCTTGTGAAAGTCTTACACAGAAAGAGTACAAGCGTAGACATGACAAGGTAACCTAAAATCTTCACTGGCTACTATGCCGAAAGTATGGATACAAGATGACAGGTGCTTGGTGCCAACCTACACCAGAAAAGGTAATGGACAAAAAGGGAAAGGCAAAAATCTTCTGGGACTGTGACTTCCAGACAGACAAGGTGTTAGAGCACTGAAAACCGAATATAGTAATCTTTAGGAGGGACAAACAAGAGTGCCTAATAGGCAGCATGGTAGTGCCAGGAGATCAACATATTATCATCAAAGAAAGAGAAAAGATTGATAAATATGGAGACCTGAGAGTTGAGATTGCCAAGATGTAGCGGCTACGAGAGTCAAATATGAAGGTTGTCCTTGTTGTCATCAAAGCACTGGGTTCAATACCACCCAACCTGAAGAAACATCTGGAACCTTTAGAAATACCCCACAATCTAGGTGTATTGGAAAAATAGGTATTACTTGCACACATATTACATAAGGTACTGTCTATTTGAGGTCCTTGCTGTGACTTGACAGATAGTCAGACCCCTAGTAGAAACTCAATCAGCAACATCACAATATTAGATTCTGTGCAATGTATTAAATAATAATAATAATAATATTAATAATAATAATACCCATAACAATGACACTTAGAAAGATTAAGATGGGTTACTGATGTGGGAAGTAAGGTCCATCATTGAACCATCTTGTTTATGGATGACCTGAAATTGGTTGGGAAATCTGAAAAACAGATAGATTCCTTAACCAAAACAGTCTAGAAGTGTGGTAGGGACATCGGTATGGAATTTGGGATTACCAAATGCTCAGTACTTATTATGAAAAGAGGGAAGAAAGCATCATCATCATCATTATCATTATCATCATCGTTTAACGTCCGTTTTCCATGATAGCATGGTCTGGAGAGCAAGCGGCTGCACCAGGCACCAATCTGATCTGGCCATGTTTCTACAACTGGATGCCCTTGCTAACACCAAACACCCCAAGAGTGTAGTGGGTGTTTTTTATGTGCCACCAGCACTGGAGCCACATTGATCACATTCGGATAGTGCTTTTTATGTGCCACTGACATGGAGGCCAGTTCAGTTGGTGCTTTTTATGTGCCACCAGTATGAGAGCCAGTCAGTGGGTACTGGCACTGGCCACATTCAGATGGTGCTTCTTACATGTCACCAGCATGGGAACCAGTCAAGGGGCACTGGTTACAACTACGATATTGGTTTTCAGAAGAGACCATGGGTGAACCTGACAGTAGTGGGTATAGATATTTAGGGATTTTAGAGCTGAATGACATTCTACACAGAGAAATTAAAGTCAAGGTCAATGAGGCATCAAAAAAGGGTGAAGATGGTGTTGAAATCCAACCTGAATGCCAAAAATTTGATTACCACAATGAATACCCGAGCAGTTGCAGTAGTCAGATATAGTGTGTCCATCCTCAAATGGACTAAGGAGGAAATATCAACACTAGATAGAAAGACGAGAAAGTTGATGATGTTGCATTGGGTGCTACACCCTAAAGCAAATGTAAACAGAGTGTATATGAAAAGAAAGAATGGTGGAAAAGGACTAATTAGTATAGACCATTATATAAGGAGAGAAAGGAGAATGCTTGCCGAGTATTTGATAAATAGTGATGAAGACCTGCTGCAATATTCCATGAAAGATATGGGTGTAGATGCAGATGAAATGATGGGTAAGGAAGAGTTTAACCAAAGAGCTTAGGAGAAGAGGAAAGGAGACCTTCTTGAAATGAGAATGCATGGACAGTTTGAAAGGAATACATAAAACATTAAGGATAATACAGCATCGTGGGCATGGCTTGAATGAGGTGATTTGAAGTGTACCACCGAAAGCCTGATCATTACTGCACAAGATCAGGCTCTTGCTACCAATTCAGTGAAGTATAACATCTTTAAAATTCTGACATCCAGAAATTCAGACTCTGTGGAAAGAGTGAGGAAAATGTGACCCACTTAGTAAGTGGATGTGAGAGCCTTGCACAAAAAGAATACAAACGCCACCATGATAAAATGTGTGTGTATCTTCATTGGCTCTTATACCATAAATACCAATAAGAAGTAACAGAAAACTGGTATGAGCATGAGCAAGTAAAGTTATGCAGGAGGATGGAAAAGTAACGACACTCTTGGACTATGATTTTCAAACAGATCGTGTAATCAAACACCGTTGACCGGATATTGTCATATTGAGTAAGAGAGACAAATACTGTTAGATCATTGATGTAGCCATACCAAATGACATGAATGTTGTCAGTAAAGAGGTTGAAAAAAAATCATCAATTATTCTGAATTGAAAGTGGAAATGGCAAGACTGTATGGAATGCGGGAGGGTAATATAAAAGTGATACCAGTGGTGATCAGAGCATTGGGCTCAATCCCATTGAAACTTCAAAACTTCTTAAAGCAGCTGAAAATCCCATGCATGGTTGATGTCTTGCAAAAAGCATCCTTATTGGGCACAGTACACAACTTAAGGAAAGTATTATGTCTGAAGTCCTTGTTGTGATTTGACAGATGACTAAAGACTCCGGTGCATTTTTACATACACTGTTATGAAGGAATAATAATAATAATAATAATGATAATGATGATGATGATGATGATGATGATGATATTATTGTTGAAACAAAACCTGTGATAAAGAGATAATAATAATTTCAAATTTTGGCACAGGGCCAACAGTTTTTTTAGGTGAGGTGTAAGTTGATTACATCAACTCCAGTATTTATCTGGTACTGAAGGGCAAAGTCAACCTCATCAGAATTTGAACTCAGAACAAAACAGATGAAACACTGAAAAGCATTGTGCCTGGCATGCTAACAATCCTGCCACCTCGCCACTTTAAATAATGATAATGATAATAATAATAATAATAATAATAATAATAATAATAATAATAATAATAATAATAATAATAATAATAATAATAATAAGAGATGACAACGTTTCTCTAAAAGAAATGGAAAAACTTTCAAAATACAAAGACCTGGAAATAGAGATAACTCGAATGTGGAATCTAAAAACAGAAACAATTCCTATCATAGTAGGTGCCTTAGGTATAATAAAAAAATATTCAGACAAATACATAACAAAAACACCAGGACTTACAAATATATATAACATACAGAAAATTGCACTACTGGGTACTGCACACATTCTACGCAAAACACTTTCAATACAGTAAACATAAGAGCACCACAGCAAACCACAGCACATACCCAAGGCGCACAGAGCTGCGCTCGGTAGTGAAGTGAAAGCACGTTATAAAAATAAAACTACTGAATAATAATAATAATAATAATAATAATAACAGTCCTTTCTACTGGAGGAGGGGGATGAGTCAACTACATTGATCCCCAGTACTCAACTGGTACTCAATTTATTGAGCCTGGAAGGATGAAAAACAGAGTCAACCTCGGCAGAATTTTAACTCAGGACATAGCGGCAGATGAAATACTGCTAAGCATTTCGCCTGGCTTGCTAACGATTCTGCTAGCTCACCACCTTAATAATAGTAATAATAATAATAATAATAATAATAATAATAATAGTAATAGTAATAATAATAATAGTTTCAAATTTTTCCACAAGAGCAGCAATTTTGGGGGAGGGAGGGAGGGGATGAGTCAATTACATTGACGCAAGTTTTCAACTGGTACTTATTTTATCGACCCCAAAAGGATGAAAGACAAAATTGACCTTGGTGGAATTTGAACTCAAAACAGAGTGATGGGTGAAATACCGCTAAGCATTTTGTCCAGTGTGCTAATGGTTCTGCCAGCTTGATAAAGCTAAATAATAATACTAATAATAATCATCATCATCATCATCATTGTCATTTAACGTCCGCTTTCCATGCTGGCAAGGGTTGGACGGTTTGACTGAGGACTGGTGAGCTAGAAGGTTGCACCGGGCTCAATCTGATCTGGCAAAGTTTCTACAGCTGGATGCCTTTCCTAACACCAATCACTCCAAGAGTGTAGTGGGTGCTTTTATGTGGGACTGGCACGAGGGCCAGTCAGGTGGTTCTGGCAACGACCACACTCAAAAAGTGTTTCTTACATGCTACCTGTACAGGAGCCAGTCCGGTGGCACTGGCAATGACCACGCTCGAATACTGTTTTTCATGTGCCGGTATGGCAACGCTGGCAATGATCATGCTCGAATGGTGCTTTTTACATGCTACTGGCACGGGAGCCAATCCATGGCCCTGACAACGATCACGCTCAGATAATGTAATAATAATAATAATAATAATAATAATAATAATAATAATAATAATAATAATAATGATGGTAATAATAATAATAAAATTAAAAACAACCACAAATTATAATTATTGCTGGTGTTCTTGTTCATGTTGTTATTTCCTCATTGACCAATACATCTGTTTTGGTTTGAAGTTCAAGCTGGAACAATTTAACTTCAAATGTTAATGTCTTCAAAGAAGGGAGAAATATTTCAATGTCCTCTTTCCCTATTTTTATATAAAGTTCTATAACATCATAAGACACTCCCCTCGCCATCATACACCAGTGATACAACTAAACTGACAAAATCTTCCTCTCTCTCTCTCCCTCCCAAGTCCATACTATTTCCTTATTCTCCCCTCTAAAGAAGTGATTGCCTCACATTTAAAACATAACCAGTAATTTTTGCACCAGATATACAAACGCACATTACTTGAAAAATATATTACACTGACATACAATAATGACTACTCTGATGTATTTCATCTCACAGATATACAACATCACAACACCAAACTGACTTGCAACATCACACTGACATTCAATAACATTGCACCAACATTACACACCATAATGTGAGTTTCCACAGTAATGTAGCATTCACTTAACACACACATGTACACACACATATACAAGCATGCACACACATGTACACACATTCACACACACATACAAGCATGTGAACACACTCACTGCTAGAAGTAGCAACTAAATCACCATCAAATCATACCATGAAGCATTCCTGGAACTCCTTTTAGGGGATAGTGAGCAGCTGCCTTGTCGCATTCTTTTGGATTTCTTTGACATCTTGAAATCTTGTTCCTTTCAAGTGGGATTTGATTTTTGGAAGGTAAAAGTCACAAGGGATGAGATCTGGGGAATGTGGTGGTTGTCAAACCTGGAGAATGTTGTACTTGGCCAAAAACTGCTGTGTTGAATGGGCAGGTGCATTGTTAATGTGTAGTTGCACTCACTGGATTCATGCAATTTGTCCTTTTCTGACGAATATCATCCCTCAAATACTGAAACATGTCAAGGTAGTACTTCTTGCTTACTGTCTGACTAGGTGTAACATACTCATGATGAACAATGCTCTTGTAGTCAAAGAAAACTGTCAACAGTGTCTTCACATTGCTTCAACTCATTCATACTTTCTTCAGTCTCAGTGGGATTGAGGTCTTCCCCTGTGAAGAATGAACCTTGGTTTCATGGTCATAGCCATAGACCCACAGTTCATCTGTTATAACCATTTTCAAAGAGTTTTGTCTTCTTCAACACAATCAAGGAGATCCTGTGCAGCTGAAATCCGATCTTCTTTTTGATCAAGTGAAAACAGTTTTGAAATAAATTTGGCAGACACAAGTCTCATACCCACATCATCTGTGAGAATGAACTGTAGCTAATGTTCACATCCTCTGACAACTCATACATAGTGATTTGGCAGTCCTTCTGAATAGCTGCATGTACATCTGCAATGTTTGCATCATGGTTCTGTCTCTCAGAATGTGCATCACTGTTGACAGTTTCAGCCATCTTGGAAACGTTTGAACCACTCATACACTCCTCTATGTACACTTTCTTATTTGTTTATTGCCCACAATGGGCTAAACATAAAGGGAACAAACAAGGAAAGACAAAGGGGTTAAGTCGATTACATCGACCGCAGTGCGTAACTGGTGCTTAATTTATCGACCCCGAAAGGATAAAAGGCAAAGTCGACCTCGGCAGAATTTGAACTCAGAACGTAAAGACAGACAAAATACCACTAAGCATTTCACCCAGCATGCTAACATTTCTGCCAGCTTACCACCTTACATACCTTATATACACTTTCCTCTATATACACTTTCTGCAACTTTGCAGAGGCTCTGTGCAGTTATCACCAAGCTTTTGGCAAAATCTAATGCAAATACTCTGCTCAGTTTTCTCTACCATGGTCACCAATGGAACCTCTGTGGTGTGGTGAGACAACCACACTCTACACACACTTTACTTCCGAGCACTGCTATAAACAATGGAAGTGAGCGACAATGTTATAACTTAGTGAGCATGCGTGACAGAGTTCAAAATCAATCTGTGGCAAATGGCTTCACTTTGCATACTTTAGCTCTGTTACCATAGCAACAGTCCTGATACTTTTTGAATAGAACTTGTATGTATACATGGAGATAGACAGCAACTGCCTCTACTGACTCTAATCTATCAGTGTATTGTACACAATATCTATGTAACCATGTTCTACAGCTATATATTATATCTTAGACAAATACCTATAACTCAGTTAGGGGTAGATGTCTATTAAACATGGTACCTTTCACCAAGTTCAGCATGGAACACATATGTTAAGTGAAATGTTAAAAGGAAGTTTTCAACTCATGTATGTATATAAAGTAAATACATGTAATTAAAAAATATGTTTTGTGTAGCCTATTTCGTAACCAAAAAATGGGTACAGATTATAAACAATGAAAGGCTGATTTTAGTGATTCATTTGACAGAGGTAGTAGAGAGCCAATCCTTTTATTGAGCTGGGACACAGTTTGTTTATTTTCATTCAGCATCTGGTGGTCATCTTAGAGGCGCCCTGTGTCAAAAAATGTCATTCGTAGCAGACGTTCTCTTAACATCGTTTACACACGCCTGATTCGGGCTCAGAAGTTACAGCCCAAGTTGTTATCTATAATCGTGAAAATTAAAAGTAATTCAAATTCAGTGTTTTCTTGAAGTAATAAATTTCTATAGAGATTAAGATTTAAATTTCAATCCATGAAAAGTTTCCATTGTACAATATTCTTAAAGGAACAAAACATTATCCAGCAACTCAGGCTAATACGAATGAGCCTGGTAGATGTAAAAGGCCAACTGACATCTCTTGTCAAGAGTACAGCCGACAGTCAGATGGCCAATGTTTGTTGTGCACTCCAGTGTCATTATTTGATTGCTGTTAATCTGTGCGTCTGTGTGTAAAGATCAGTTATGCTTTGCAGGGTTGCTTTATTTTTACCCTTAACTTAGAAATGGAGAAAGACATAGTGCTAGATATAAAAAAATAAGCCATTTGGGGCTAGAAATTCTTTGAGCCAGGCATGTGTCTTATGCAAAATCTGTGATGAGCCTGAGTGACACAGAAGACCTGGAGTTACCTCTGATATATATATATATATATATATATATATATATATATATATATATATACACACACACATACATACATTATATATATATATATATATATATATATATATATATATATATACATACATATATATGTATACAGGATGTGATGGCTAAATTGCTGCCATTTTATATTTTTAATTTCATACATGCACATTGTTTGCTTTTGATTTTGTTAACTACTCAGTATAGTAGGGTCAGTTGGGCATTATTTGTGAGAAAAACAGCACTGTGATGCAATTCACTCTGCCAGAAATTTGGAAACAACATGCTGTACTGCTTGGCATTTGCACTGGAACTCCAAAACAACATTTAGCCCGTGGTTGAAGTGAATGGTGCTTTTATTGAATAAATTTACTCTTTAGTATTTGAAGATATTTTTATGTAATTTTGGTAAATATATATGCTGAAATGAGATGTCAATGTTATTTTCATTTTTGCATAATTTAGACAATTTATTCACTGCACCCTGTATATATATATATGTAGTAGAGGAAGTTACGGTTTATCTATTAGTGTAAATTATATTGCATAGTGAACTATAACTATAGTCATGTTTTAATCATTGTGTATTTGTGTATAAATATAGAGAAGTCTGGGTTTTCATCTCATATATATTTACTCTTTTACTCTTTTACTTGTTTCAGTCATTTGACTGTAGCCATGCTGGAGCACAGCCTTTAGTCGAGAAAATCAACACCAGGACTTATTCTTTGTAAGCCTAGTACTTACTCTATCAGTCTCTTTCGCCAAACCGCTAAGTTACAGGACGCAAACACACTAGCATCGATTGTCAAGCGATGTTGGGGGGACAAAGAGACACACAAACATATACACACACATACATATATATATATATATATATATATACATATACGACGGGCTTCTTTCAGTTTCTGTCTACCAAATCCATTCACAAGGCTTTGGTTGGCTCGAGGCTATAGTAGAAGACACTTGCCCATGGGGCCATGCAGTGGGACTGAACCTGGAACCATGTGGTTCATAAGCAAGCTACTTACCACACAGCCCGGTTATTATGATGAGGGTCCCAGCTGATACGATCAATGGAACAGCTTGCTTGTGAAATTAACGTGCAAGTGGCTGAGCACTCCACAGGCATGTGTACCCTTAATGTAGTTTTCAGGGAGATTCAGTGCGACACAAAGTGTGACAAGGCTGGCCCTTTGAAATACAGGTATTACTCATTTTTGCCAGCTGAGTGGACTGGAGCAACGTGAAATAAAGTGTCTTGCTCAAGAACACAACGCATCACCTGGAATTGAACTTACAACCTTACGATCATGAGCCGAATGCCCTAACCCACTAAGCCATTTGCCTTCACACACACACACACACACACATATATATATATGCTTAAAGTGGAACTCTGAACCCTCCAAAAGGTGGTTCAGAGTTCCACTTTAAACAAGGTGAAATATTTAAGATTAAATCAAATTTCACCTGTGCCTCGGAAAATCTAATCTATGCCATTACATGCTTGGGGTGCAGTAATAACTATACTGGCCAAACAGGAATATCACTCCGTAGAAGAACCACTCTCCACAAAGAACAAATCCGCCACCCACATTACAGACAGATACAGGTCAGTGGACACATAGAAAGGTGTGCGTGGAATCTTAATCCTAATTTCCTAATTTTTCCCTTCTATCAATGTTCACAGAACATCTCAACACAACAAAGAATGAATAAAGAGGCAATTTTCATTAATAAATATCTTTCTCAACTAAATATGAACACATAACATAATATAGAACACTACTAATCTTCCATTTGATACCACTAACCCCCATACATTCCATGCATCATTTATATTACAGATCCAGATCTACCCTGATTGCAACAAATCCAGAACTACTTACCTCCCTTACTCATAATCTTTTTACTAAGGGACTAATAGACTTGACATCGTTCAGAATTCAGTGTGCATTCAGAGCAATGATTAGTAATATTACGAAACCTGTATGCTTTTGAATCTCTTTAACAACTCACAATAATGACTTTTATTACCTTTATTCCTACTTCAGTTCATCTAATTGTATATATCTATCGTTACTTTTCATAAAAAGCCTTTACTTTCTTTGATTTCCAATGGGCATTTTCGCTTATTTTTCTGCTTACTTCCCCTCCCCACTATATATATATATATAAATATATATATATTTCGTATGTGTATTTCGTGTGCAAGATTCTTGATGTGGATACGTGTGTTGAAAGAAATACAATTAAACCTTGGGAGAGGCATTATGCCGGTAATAAATACACGCACTGGTTCAGTCCTTTATTAATTTAATTTATATAGTTTTTTGTTAAATTATTTCATTGCACTCTTGCAATCTCTTCAGTAACTTGTCTCTCCACTTCCATTTATTTTGAATATATGATCTGGCGTTGTTTTGGCGTTGTTTCGAAACTGTTTGGTATGAGCATGTGAGTGTGTGCAAGTTCGTATGTGTGCACGCTCATATGTGTGCACGCACTTATGTGTTCGTGCTTGAACACATAAGTGCGTGCACACATATGAGCGTGCACACATACGAACTTGCACACACTCACATGCTCATACCAAACAGTTTCGAAACAACGCCAAAACAACGCCAGATCATATATTCAAAATAAATGGAAGTGGAGAGACAAGTTACTGAAGAGATTGCAAGAGTGCAATGAAATAATTTAACAAAAAACTATATAAATTAAATTAATAAAGGACTGAACCAGTGCGTGTGTTTATTACCGGCATAATGCCTCTCCCAAGGTTTAATTGTATTTCTTTCAACACACGTATCCACATCAAGAATCTTGCACACGAAATACACATACGAAATATATATATATTTATATATATATATATATATAGTGGGGAGGGGAAGTAAGCAGAAAAATAAGCGAAAATGCACATTGGAAATCAAAGAAAGTAAAGGCTTTTTATGAAAAGTAACGATAGATATATACAATTAGATGAACTGAAGTAGGAATAAAAGTCATTATTGTGAGTTGTTAAAGAGATTCAAAAGCATACCGGTTTCGTAATATTACTAATCATTGCTCTGAATGCACACTGAATTCTGAACGATGTCAAGTCTATTAGTCCCTTAGTAAAAAGATTATGAGTAAGGGAGGTAAGTAGTTCTGGATTTGTTGCAATTAGGGTAGATCTGGATCTGTAATATAAATGATGCATGGAATGTATGGGGGTTAGTGGTATCAAATGGAAGATTAGTAGTGTTCTATATTATGTTATGTGTTCATATTTAGTTGAGAAAGATATTTATTAATGAAAATTGCCTCTTTATTCATTCTTTGTTGTGTTGAGATGTTCTGTGAACATTGATAGAAGGGAAAAATTAGGAAATTAGGATTAAGATTCCTCGCACACGAACACATAAGTGCGTGCACACATATGAGCGTGCACACATACGAACTTGCACACACTCACATGCTCATACCAAACAGTTTCGAAACAACGCCAAAACAACGCCAGATCATATATTCAAAATAAATGGAAGTGGAGATCCAAGTTACTGAAGAGATTGCAAGAGTGCAATGAAATAATTTAACAAAAAACTATATAAATTAAATTAATAAAGGACTGAACCAGTGCGTGTGTTTATTACCGGCATAATGCCTCTCCCAAGGTTTAATTGTAATATATATATATATATATATATATATATATATATATATATATATATATATATATATATATATATATATATATATATATATATATATATATATATATATATATTTTTATATATATATATATATATTTATATATATATATATATATATATATTTATATATAATGTATGTATATATACAGTGGTTAGGGCAGCAGACTCACAGTCACAGGATTGTGGTTTCGATTCCCAGACCGGGCGTTGTGAGTGTTTATTGAGTGAAAACACCTAAAGCTCCATGCAGCTCCGGCAGGGGATGGTGGCGAACCCTTTTGTACTCTTTCACCACAACTTTCTCTCACTCTTACTTCCTGTTTCTGTTGTGCCTGTAATTCAAAGGGCCAGCTTTGTCACACTCTGTGTTATGCTGAATATCCCTGAGAACTACGTTAAGGGTACACTTGTCTGTGGAATGCTCAGCCACTTGCACGTTAATTTCACGAACAGGCTGTTCCGTTGACTGGATCAACTGGAACCCTCGTTGTCGTAAACGATGGAGTGCCAACAACAACAACATATAATGTATAATGTATATATATATATATATATATATATATATATATACATACATATATATATATAATGTGTATATATATATATATATATATATATATATATATATATATGTATATATAATGTGTGTATATATATATATATATATATATATATGTATATATAATGTGTGTATATATATATATATATATATATATATATATATATATATATATGTATATATAATGTGTGTATATATATATATATATATATATATATATACATAGTGGCTGTGTGGTAAGTAGCTTGCTTACCAACCACATGGTTCTGGGTTTATTCCCACTGCGTGGCACCTTGGGCAAGTGTCTTCTACTATAGCCTCAGGCCGACAAAGCCTTATGAGTGGATTCGGTAGACGGAAACTGAAAGAAGCCCATCGTATATATGCATATATATATATATATATATATATGTGTGTGTATGTGTATATGTTTGTGTGTCTGCGTTTGTCCCCCCAACATCGCTTGACAACCGATGGTGGTGTGTTTATGTCCCCGTAATTTAGCGGTTCGGCAAAAGAGACTGATAGAATAAGTACTAGGCATCCAAAGAATAAGTCCTGGGGTCGATTTGCTTGACTAAAGGCGGTGCTCCAGCATGGCCACAGTCAAATGACTGAAACAAGTAAAAGAGTAAAAGAGTATGTATATATACATATATATTTATAATATATATATATATATATATATATATATATATATATATACAAATTTAAAAGGTAAAAACCTTGAAATATATATATATATATATATATATATATATATATATATGAAGTATGTATGTCTTCTAGAGGTGTAATGTTGTATACCAATGTAATATTCTTGTATATCAATGTAATATCAAGCAATATTTCTTTTATTAATTTTCTTCTTGCATTATTCTTGTTTTACTTTACCTTTCTGTACATGTGAAGATGATTTCAAGTTTTGTATGGTTAAAATGTTTCCTATACCCACATCTGATAATTGATTAGATTTCAATTTAGATTGACTGAAAATAATATGAAAGGTGCAAAGAGTGTAATTTAATCTCTCACCTTGATGCCTATAAGACTATTGTTGTATAGGATAGAAAAAAAAAAAAACTGACAGAGAGGTATTTTGAAATGAAGAATAGTCAAGAAACAAAAATTTATCAAGAAACCCGAGAATTGGGGATCTTCTGAATTTGGGAAATGGTTGTAATTCAAGAGTTTAATCAATACAAAGTGTAATTAAGACACCAAGAGGAAATCAGTTTGCAAGGAAGAAAGTGCCAGGGGGATGGATGCCTTACAAGGTAAAAATGCACTGTCGTGCTTCTCTGATATATTTTACAACAACTTTTCAGTTCTAATGCATTTTGTGATTAAATTACTACTTGAGGAATATTAAAATCAGGCCAAGGTAAAAAGACATTTCAGTATTTTGAATAAAAGTTGAAAATAATTCAGCAAGCTTTCAGTATCAGTTTATCATTTGAAACAAACTGTTGCTTATAAGAATGGTAACCGAAATATGTCAGTCTAATGTTTTCTTGCATGGAATTTAAGATTCAGATAAAAAAAAGAAAGCTCAACAGATTTAAGAACTTCAGACTCTGTTTGTTAGGACAAATAAAGGAGGACTTCGTGAGATATTCCTGAACATGTTACAATATGCATATTATGTATACTTATAACTGTATATGTATGTCTAGGTGTGTGCATGTCTATTTATGCATATATCTACGCATATGTATGTTTGTGTATATATGTATTTGTGTGTGTGTGTGTGTGTGTGTGTGTATGTGTATGTGTATAAATTTATGCATGTCTTTCAGTGCGTATCTATGTCTATATGCATTCAATGTGTCTTCAAAAGTGAGGAAACAATAAATATGATGACAATTCCTTAATTCTTTGTCTTAGGCATGAATGATACCCTGACCACTACAACAAGCCCACCATCAGTTTGAAGTTGTAAGAAATTTGAATCTCAACTTGGATTATAGTAAGAGAATGCTTCTCAGATGACCAAACTGACCCTCTTGTACCATACTTCCTGGATCATGGCAAGGTGAGTTGAAATAATTGGGGATATCCTAGAGATGTAACATGATGACTAGAATAATCTATATTCTTTACCATGCTCTGAAGTACCCACTGCACAGTTCTGTTGTTGGATAAATAAATATATGACTGAGATACAGTGAGATGCTGTAATGTATCTAGGTTACAGATGTATGATTGAGATATAGTGGAACTATAGTCAACTGCTACAAATGTAAAGGTGACGCTTTAGATACAAATAATTACAGAGGTATCAAGTTGTTAGATTAGGTAATGAAAGTCATGGAGAAGGTCACAGGCCCACTAATTAGGGAGAAGTCAGTTTAGATGAGATGCAGTTTGGGTTTGTGCCAGGGAAAAGCACCACTGATGCTATATTTCTGGTTAGACAGCTGCAGGAGAAATACCTAGCCAAAGATAAACCTCTGTACCTGGCTTTCGTTGACATGGAGAAAGCCTTTCACAGGGTCCCCCGATCCCTTATCTGGTGGTCAATGAGGAAACTAGGGATAGAAGAATGGTTAGTGAGAGCTGTGCGAGCCATGTACAGAGACGCTGTCAGTAAGGTGAGGGTTAGCAATGAGTACAGTGAAGAATTCCTATTTATCATAATCCTCCAGGCGATAACAGGAATTCAAGACAGGATGCCCCTGGGAGCTCCTCTATGCTGATGACCTTGCACTAATTGCTGAATCACTATCAGAACTAGAGAAGTTTCAGGTGTAGAAGCAGAGACTAGAATCAAAGGGCCTTAGAGTCAATTTAGCTAAAACCAAAGTTCTAATAAGTAGGAAGGTAGAAAAAAACACATACCCCTTCAGGTAGATGGCCCTGCTTGATCTGTAGAAAAGGCGTAGGTGGAAACTCTATAAGATGCACCCAGTGCAAGCTATGGACACATAGGAGGTGCAGCAATATCAAAGGAAGGTTAACTAGGAAGTTAGTTTTCATTTGTAGCAGATGTTCAGGAGCTATAAACTCTGTAAATGTGCAGAAAACAACTTCTGCCATATTCCAGGGAGAAAAACTAGATGTAGTTGATAGCTTCTGCTATCTAGGTGATCAAGTTAGTAGTGGGGGAGGGTGCGCTGAAAGTGTAGCTGCTAGAATAAGAATAGCCTGGGCAAAGTTCAGAGAGCTCTTACCTCTGCTGGTGACAAGGGGCCTCTCACTTAGAGTAAAAGGCAGACTGTATGATGCATGTGTACGAACAGCCATGCTTCATGGCAGTGAAACATGGGCTGTGACTGCTTAGGACATGCATAGGCTCGTAAGGACTGAAGCCAGTATGCTCCGATGGATGCGTAATGTCAGTGTGCATACTAGACAGAGTGTTAGTACCTTGAGAGAAAAGTTGAACTTACGAAGCATCAGTTGTGGTGTGCAAGAGAGACGATTGCGCTGGTATGGTCATGTAGCGAGAATGGATGAAGATAGCTGTGTGAAAAAGTGCCACACCCTAGCAGTTGAGGGAACCTGTGGAAGAGGTAGGCCCAGGAAGACCTGGGATGAGGTGGTGAGGCACGACCTTTGAACATTAGGCCTCACCGAGGCGATGACTTCTGACCGAGATCTCTGGAAATATACTGTGCGTGAGAAGACCCGGCAAGCCAAGTGAGACCTAAATCTAAGGCTTCAGCCAGTCCATTTATGCATACCTTTCCTTCATTGGACACTAAATTCCACTTGCGAAGACCTGTTGAGGCGAGTGAAATCGAAATCGAGATCGAATTAAATTCGACGACTGGCACCCATGCCAACATCGTCTCCTTCATTGGACATGAAACTCGGCTTGCGAAGACCTGTTGGGGCAAGCAAAATCGTCATGGCACCAGTGCCCAGCATCGCCTTTCTGGCACTTGTGCCGGATGACGTGTGTAAAGACATTCAAGTGAGATCATCGCCAGTGCCGCCGAACTGGCTGCTGTGCAGGTGGCACGTAAAATACACCATTTTGAGCATGGCCGTTGCCAGTACCGCCTGACTGGCCTTCGTGCCGGTGGCACGTAAAAGCACCCACTACACTCTCGGAGTGGTTGGCGTTAGGAAGGGCATTCAGCTGTAGAAACTCTGCCAAATCAGATTGGAGCCTGGTGTAGCCATCTGGTTTCACCAGTCCTTGGTCAAATCGTCCAACCCATGCTAATATGGAAAGCGGACGTTAACCGACGATGATGATGATGATGATGATATATATATATATATATATATATATATATATAGAAACAAATTGTTTACATTTGTTTATTACATCTTAAAGTGCTGACTAAAATTTATAGTTATATTTTGTAGTATTGCATTGGAAGAAAACATTTAATGCACCACAAATTTATTAATCAAGATAATAATCCATGTTGAAACTGGAGAGAAAGTTAGATGAGACTTCCGAGAAGGGGACAGAAGGATTTTAATGGGAAATAATTAAGAACAAAAATAATATTCATTGATATTCAAATTAAGATTCATTAAAAAAGTTGTTTTCAATTATAAATGCTAATGTTTTAGTTTTTAAATATTAGCTAGAAGATTTTTCTTTCTAGATTTTAATTGCTTTTGGATAAAAAAAGACAAAAATCTGTTTTTGAATTAAAAAAAATATTCTATATTTGGATAATTGCGTTAATTTAAATAGTAATAATAGTATGATTATTAACAATAGAGACAACTGCTAAGGTGATTGGACATTTTATGGAATATTATAAATGAACAACAATTATTTAGACTTTGAGAAATCTTTCTCAGCATTTCATATTATTAATTTCTCTAATTCCACCAGATTATTCAATGTCAGGGAATATTTTTCTTGTTTAGACTCTTCAAATGACAAAGAAATTTAAAATAAATTTATATGAGAAATAATTTGTACAAAAGCTTTGGATATTAAATGTAGCATGAGAATATTTCTTGTAATGACTTAAAGAAATTACCAAATTATAGGAATTTTAAATTTGTCAACAACATTGGTGAGAGCCAGAACATCCAGCTGTAAGAACTGCAAAAGATTATGACAGAGGGTTGGGTGGGAAATGTTAAGTGTGTCTTAATGAAAATGACAACAAATGCCGAGCTAAATACAGGCCTGGCAGAATGGTTAAATAATTAAATGTTCTCTATTAGAACGCCCTACCATGAGTTTTACATTTCTCCCTTTGTCTTCCTCTTGTATCCCTTCTTCTTACACATCTTTCTTATTCTCCTGCCTAAATCTCAAATCAGTTGGGTCATGTGGTATGTGAGGGAATTCACCATTGTAGTGCATTGCTGCATTCACCATTTGTTGATCCTTTTGGGCAACTCATCAAGCAAAGTCCCAGTCAGTCCTAATCTTCATCAGATGTCTCCTCATCTGCTGTAACTATGTAGCATGTAGCATGTGGTCAACTAACATGAACCATCAATCCAGCTGGATCCTCAGTGAAAAGAACATGGTAAGCAGGGTCTAACTCAGAAAACTGAGCAGTCTGAGCTGGCACTTGTGAATCATACAAGTAACAGGACACATCCCAGTTTCTGAGTAGAGATGTATGGTTGGATATAAAATCCAACCAATAGTAACCTTGAATCCTACAAAGTGTCCTGGTACCAAAAGAGTTCAGGAAGCTCCTAAGAGTCCTAGACAATGCTCAAGTCTCACAACTACAGAGTAGAACAGGGAGAACCAGAGACCTAAAGACCCAAAACTTTGTCCTCCTGCACAGATTTTGGTAGTACCAAAACACCCTTGTCCAATGAGCCCACAACTGCACCAGCTCATCCAAGTTGTTTTTGGACTTCAGAAATACTGCTAATGTCATAATGAATCTCACTACTTAGACTGAGAATGAAGGACATTAAACTTCTGGTAGGATATTATATCTTTTGTGGGGAGACATTATAACCCCAGGGAGGAGATATTATCTCTGACTGGAAACAGTATAGCTGTGTAAGGCATGTCCACTGGTGAGGAAATATTCCTAGTAAGACATTGCATCACTGGTGCAGAGAGATTATACATCTGGAGAGAAGGCATTACACCAAGTAAAGCATTGTTACTCATGGGATATTATCTCTGGAAAGACATTTCTGTTGAGGTGACTCTTCGATGATGTTACCATTGAAATAAGATTAGTATAACACTTTTCCCTGGAAGCATCAACTCAAATTGTTCAAGAAGAACATCAACCATATCAAACACTCCAGTGTCAGACCTTTGACATCCATGGCACAGTTACTTCCACCAGGTCTCAGTTATCTTGGAAGAATTTTGACTGCTCTCACAAGATTTTTGACAAGATGACACAATCCTTTCTTCTGGAGTTCATCTGTCTTTGAAGGTCTTTAACAACCATAACACAATTCATCCACTGGACCTCACTAGTCTCAGAGAACCTTTCACAACCATGATATAGCAGCTTCCTTCAGACAAAACTATTTATAAATAAACTGTATTTAATCATAACATTTTTAAAGAACCTCATCCCTCTTCGTACATATATTATATATAAAATTCATGCATTAAAATATACAGCAATATCAACCTGCAGAATAATATCAAAGTATTAGCAGTATTTTTATATCACACTTAATAGTACTGCTCTATATAACATGTCTTTTGTTTGTTCTTACTTTCATCAAAGCGAAACTTTTCTTTGACCTTCTAGTTTTATTGAGACAATGAAGTCATAGATAAAGTTGTTAAAATAATTTCAATGATATGATAATAAAGAAGTGAAAATATGATGAATAGGAAGAATATGTATTTATTTGTAGAAAAGAGAAATTTTAAATTTTATGTCCATTTTAGCATGCTGGCAAAAATGAGATATCAGTTAGTCTATTAACAGATCTAATTAAGAAAATTAAGAAACCATTACAAATATTTCAACTACATTAATTTAAGCTCACTGATACTGGTGATAAAATGAATGTAAAATGAAAAGAAATGACTACAAAATCTGAAGGTAAAGCTGAGGCATATAGCTGCAGTCTATAGACATAATATATACATAATATATATAATATATATACAATGTATAACCATAATATATAGACATATAGGATAATACAACCATAGTCTAAAGATATATGGAATCATTTAGCAACTGTTTGCAAGAAATACAGAAGGATGTAACTACATTTAGAAACATAGCTACAGTCTATAAACATATATATGAGTGAGTGTGTGTGTGTGTGTGTGTGTGTGTGTGTGTGTGTGTGTGCACTCATGTGTGTTTATTCCTCACCACTGCTTGATAATTGGTGCTGGTATGTTTACATCCCTGTAACTTAACAATTTGGCAAAAGCGACTAATAGAATAAGTGCCGGGTATGAAAAAAATAAGTACTGGGGTAGATTCATTCCATTGAAATTCTTCAAGGCTGTGCTCCAGGATGGCCACAGTCTAATGACTGAAACAAGTAAAAGATGTAAGATAAAAGATATAGAAGCACATGGCCACAGCCTACAGGCATATAGAAATGTACAGCCACAGTACATATATATAAATAGTATATATATAAATAGAACTATACAACTATGAAATATAGAAATATAGAGCCACGTAGCCTGAGTCTATAAACACATAAAAACTATACAGTCATAGTCAGTAGACACTTAGAACAATAAAGCAACAAAATCTATAGAACCATATGAACACAAATTATAAGCATATTGAAACATAAAGCCATGGTCTATAACAGATTTATTTAGCAATAGAAACATATTTTGACAGTCTATATAGGTATATAGAACCATATAACAACAATCTATACACAAATAGAACCATATAGACACAGTGTGTTGATATATAAAACTATATAGTCTAGAGGCATATAAAAACATATAACTACTGTCTATAGACATATTGAACCAGAGAGCCTGTAGACGTAAAGAACCATACATCCAGACTCTAGGTATTTAGAAACATATGGCTACATTTTATAGACATTCTGAATCTTAGAGACAGTCAATAGACAAATAAAAAACGCTTATAATTACAAACTATAGACATATAAAAGCTTAGAACTAGAGACTACATATATGGAACAATATAGTCACAGTCAATAAAATAGACACAGGGAAATGTAGAGTCATACTTTATAGATATAAGGGATCATAAAATCAGGATCTGAAGCATATAACAACAGTATATATGCATGTAGAAGTATACATTGCCATTCTCTGCACATATAGGACAATATTTCAACTGTCTGTAGACATATAGGGTCAGATAGTCATAGACTGTAATCATAAAAAATTGTATCCTCTCAGTCTATGGAGATTTATAACTATACATTAATAGTCTATAGACTTATAGAACAATACAACCACAGATTATAAACTTATAGAACTATATAGTTTCAGTCTGCAGAGATATAGTACCACTTAGTGTATAGATGTATGGAATCATACAGCTAGAGTTTAGAGACATATAAATTCATATGGCTACAGTTTACAGACATTTAGCCACTAGCTAAAGACTTATAGCACCATATAGTCAAGGTTGTTGAGCTGTAGAATCATAGAGACATTCTATAAGACATATGGACCCATATAATCAGCTTCAATTTATAGACAAATGGAAATGCCCAGTTATTTTTTGTATACCTGTAGAACTATTTTGCCACTGTCTGCAGACAAACAAAATCATGTACCCGTAGTATATATACATGTAGAACAGCCTATACGTATACAGAACCACACAGCAACAAGCATAATGAGCCATGTAACAATTATCTACAGACGTATAGAGCCATATGATATCTCAGAGTATATAGAGCCACATAGTTTCTCAATTTTGCCTGGTATCTCTCTCTTTCTCTCTCTCTCTCTCCGTGTATAAGTACCTGTGCAAGTACCACATAAAGGTGCCTGTGCCAGTGCCATGTAAAACACCCAGTATACTCTGTAAAGTGGTTGGTGTTAGGAAGGGCATCCAATCATTGAAACCATGCCAAAACAGACAAATGGAACTCATGCAGCCCTTGAGCAGGCCAACTCCAGTCAAACCATCTAACCCATGCCAGCATGGAGAATGGATGTTAAAAGATGATGATGGTAATGATAATATAATAGGCTATATACTTATAAAACAATATAATCAGAATCTATAGATATATAGAATTATATAGTCATTGTCTTTAATTGTATAGAATCATATAGCAAATGTCAATAGCTGCAGTGTTATGATACATGAAATAGGAGAATGGCTGATAAAGATTAAAGGATATTGAATTAACAAGTGGGGCTGTAGATGATGACTTAACACAGGGATGGGCAACTTTTCGTCAACTGGGGGATGCATTGTACCATTTCCAAGTGGGAGAGCACTGCATGATAAAACACATATGCATGAAATATTACTTACCCACTTTACACTGAATTTTTGCAGTTCTTTTTTATTTTGTTTGTCTTAGTATGAAAGTTTATTTCTCTTAGTATGAAATTAATAACCTAGAAACTCATCGAGGGCCACACAACAACATGTCAAAGGCTACATGCCACCCACAAGCCACAGGTTGCCCATGCTTGACTTACTATCACTAATCTCATTTTAACTAGTTTAACCTAATTTGCATCGATGGTTGGATCATCTCTAGCACTGCATATTGCCATTCAATGTAGTCTTTTGTCATCTTCACATGATGTAATATTTTGAGATCATATCGTCACATTTTTAAACATGGACAACTGTATAATCAGTCTATACACAGCTAAAAATATAATTCTACATTTGTTTTTCTTGCTAGACTATGTAAGGTGAGCTATAACAGTTTAAGTTAGTCCTTATTTGGATATACTGTCCTCCTAACCGTGTCTGGAGACAATGTCTTGTTTGTATTTCATTTTGTCACAATATCTATGGCTAGATCATTTTCTAACTCCTACCACTTCACATTCACAGTGCACTGGTACATTTTATCTTGGCACCAACGTTATAGAGGTAGTCTAGTCCTCAAGAAAACAAAACTAATAGCTCCTTTCAACACCCTACATTGCCCCTGCTTGTTTACCAACTAGTTTACAGAGTGTACTGTGTTTTATCCTGGCACTGACATAGTTGATGCCTTGTGCTCTGCAAAACAATAGGGGTTCTCATCACTATATTGTCTCTGTTCATGACATGACCAATAAAATGAAAAGAGAAAAAAGTTATAGCAGAAAACCAAGATGTGAAGGAGAAAAAAAGCAAGAGTATTGTAAGATGACAGTGTGGAAGAAAGGAAAAATGAGAAAGAGAATGCTAAAAGGCACGATGAAGGAGGAAATAATGGCAGGAGTATAGTATTGGCTGAGTGTTGTGAGAGTAGAATTTTGGAGAGCAAGTTATGACTAATCATTAGAAATGATTGACATTAAGAGTGTGATGGATGTCAATAATGAGTGATCTGGGATCAACTGAGTAATGTTTAGCAGCACAGAACTGTAATGTCAATCAGTGAGAAAGTTCATGAATGATGAATAGTGTGAGTGGCAATGGTATGAGTGTAATGGATGTCAGTAAAAGGGCAATGTGAGTGAAAGAGTATAATATCTAGCAGCACTGAGAAGACAGTATTAAAAGTTACATTTGCTGGTGAGAGAGAGACTGGGGAGAGTATATCAGATACCATCAGATCCAATGCAATCAATCTTTAATTATTCAGGCATTGTGATGGAAAAAAAAAAACATTAATGTTGCTGCATATTTACTGGAGAGAGAGAGAGAGAGAGAGAGGTGGAGGAAAACGTGATTCACAGAAATGTTTGGTGATAAGAAAGGATGATAGATGTTGATAGTTAATGACCTGGGAGTGAGGGAGTGGTAGGAGAAAGAAGTCATGGGAGAATGATTGGTGGTAGAAAAGGAGATTGCTTATGGACAGATATAAAGTTTTCTCTCATTTCCTTGATGCCATGGCACAGGGATTAGGTGAATAAAATATAGAGAAATAAAAGAGGACTGAATAAACTAGAGGGGCAGTAGATGATGATTTAACAGGTATAAATGGCCCTTTTAAAAATATCTTTCACCTTGTTTGCATGGGTGGGTGGATCTTCTCTGACACAGCGTATTGCCCATCAGCATGGTGCTTTCTCATCTTCATGAGATGCAACATCTTCAGATCAGTGTTCACCAGTTCATGTTATATCTCCCTGGGTTTCCTTCTTCCACAAGTTCCAATAACATTTGAGTGCTTAGCTCTTCGTTATGTAGCTATCATTGTGACCATATGCATTACATGACCATACTAGCATAGGCTTCTTTCTTGCACACTACATCTAATTCCTCTTATACCCAGTTTTTCTCTCAGTTCATTTGTATTTTACTACTCATGTACATCACATTACACTTTAGAAACACTGAATATATTTTCACCTGCCAAATCATTTAACATCACTGAATGACCAAACTAAATTTTACATAGTTTCCCACCTGCAAGGGAGTGATGCAAGATGTATCGAAATGATCAGTGTGATTAATAAAGTTTCCAGTATACTTTATCTTCTGTATCCATTGTTTCTACTATATACATATAGTAGAAACTATGCTATACATCTGTTCAGGGGGGGGGGGGGAATTCACAAAAAAACAAAAGATGAAGACAGGTGGTGTAGATAACGAACAGATGTATTAGTTTAATGCTTGGGAAGTGAAAAAGTCTTTAACGTTTCGAGACTACGCTCTTCCACAGAAAGGAACACAGAAAGAAACAAGGAAAGAAAATAGAGAATGTGTAGTGGCTAGCGATCTATCATGGCGAATGCTGGACAGAAGAGTCGCACAGGAGAGGTAGGAAGAAGGGGAGATAATAAAGTAGTGGTGATCCCAAAACGAAGGTGCGTGTGTATAAGAGAGCATGTATGTGCATGTGTGTATGTGTAGGTGTGTGTATGATGGTATGGGGCTGGGAAGTGGTCTGTGCTAGTGTGTGCATGGTGGTGTGATGTGATGTGATGTGATATATATATACTATATTATATATATTATATATATAGTAGTTTCTACTATATATATAGGCTTGAAAGAAATGAAGCTAGTATGTTTCGCTGGATGTGCAATGTCAGTGTGCATGTATGACAAAGTGTAAGTATCTTAAGAGAAAGCTAGGTATAAGAAGCATCAGATGTGGTGTGCAAGAAAGACGACTGCACTGGTATGGTCATGTCATGCATATAGATGAGGACAGCTGTGTAAAGAAGTACCAATCTCTAATTGTAAAGGGAACTTTTGGAAGAGGTAGACTCAAGAAAACACACGGGACATGGGACGAATGTTGGGCCTCATGGAGGGCACTTCAAAAGCAGAACATCCTTGGAAGACGATGTGTGAACTGGAAAACCTGTCACAAGCACCGCCCCTGGAAACGTGGAGAAAATTCATCAGCTTGTGCATGAGAGGATTGTGAGAGGGCAATCAATAACATTGCTGATGTTGGTGGTCTGTCGTATGGGTCCCTGCAGGCAATCATAATGCCTGCAAAGAATTGGATTCTTCCCAACAATGTACTCTGTCACCAAGCTCTCCTCACTCATGAGTTTCTTGTCAAAAACAACATGGTATCACTCCTGCACCCATCCTATTCCCCGGATTTAGCACCTGCAGACTTCCATCTCTTTCCCAAGATGAAAATGCAGCTCAAAGATCGCTGTTTTAACACTGTTGTCAAGATCAAGAGTGAATCACAGACGGTACTTGACTTACTTATGGAAAATGACTTCCAGGCAAGATTCCAAAAGTGGCAGGAACGCTGGAACTAGTGTATTCCTGTGCAAGGTGACTATTTCAAAGGAGATGAGGTTAAAACTTTCGTAAATAAGTTATTTTTTTATCACACATAACTAGTCTGGAACCTTTTTGATATCACCTAGAACCAAAAAGTTACAGGAAAACTGACGAAATTGAAAATGAAGATTGTGCAAATATTAATGAAATAGGCCTTAAAAAAACTCTCTCAATTATCACAATGAACACGATACTTGTTATCATGGTACCAGCACAACAGAGATTATCATCTCTTTGCCAAAATTAAAGAGTCTTCTTAAGGTTATGTCATCTTCATTTGTTTGCCAATCACTTTACATAGTATATTGGATGCATTTTATTAGGACATCAGTGCTAATGAGAATGCCTAATGGCCCCTACATCTGAGGAGACTACACTTTTCCATGATGTTCATGGTACAGACTGAGAATATGAATAGTAATGAGTTCAATGATTGTAGAAAAACAGGATGGGTGGAGGGGATGAGAGAAAAATAACAAAACAGAGTGGTGAGGGGAGCTGGTGATAGAGGAGGAGAGCTGTACAAAGTACCAATGTTAGTTATACTTGCTGTATAGTAGAGAGGGTACAAGGACAGAGGGTGAGAGAGAGAGAGATACATATATAGAGAGAGAGGGGTTAGTGAGAAGGTACAAAGAAGCAGGGTGGTAGCAAATACAGACTTAACAGAAGCTCTTGGACTAGAGAGCCAAACGTATAAACCTCCAGCCTCCCGTCATTTTTACTAGTTTTGATGTTTTTATGCTTGTATCTTTGTTGAACAAATATAGAATCAGGCTGTCAAGCTTTGAGTTGGTCCAGACTCAATAAAAATTGTGATTTGACAACTGATACAGAAACAAACTTAGCAAATGGTATTAGTCACAGTTCTCAATGTTTCTGTTATACTGATATTAATAGCATTGCAAGTATTTAACATTCTAATTAGGAATATTTAAGGTGGCTACCTGTTCCAAGGGCGTAGTTACTCAGTTGTGTTGCAGCAGCAGCAGCAGCACCACCACCACCACTACTGCCACTGTCATCACTGCCGCCGCCACTGCTGCCACCACCGCTGCTGCCACCACCGCTGCCATCTACAATTCCATTAACATCTATGATACTACTACCACCATAAACAACATAACATCATCATCAACACCACCTAAAGTACAATCACTACCATCACCATCAATATCATATTTAATACAGAAACTACCACCACCATTTACACTACCATTGCCTGTAATGCCATCTTCACTAACACAACTTCCAATAACATAACCATCCTTACCATCATGACAAAAATACCACCACCTCCATTTTCCCCAATAACAGCAGAGGTACATTACCAATTTTCTGGCATCCTTGGTTTTAGGACCAAGCAGGATCTGTTGTTTCATATCAAGATAAATTCCTTTAAGAATGCCATCACATTGTTAATAACATTTTCTGAGCAAACTTTTATGACATAAACTTTGTTTATTTACATTGTACTCTCTATCAAACATTTAACAATCATCACTGTCTCTCTTCTGTTACTCCCACCTCTTACACTCTCTTGCTCAAACCATTCTATTTCTCTTCTCATACTCTTTCACTTTCTTTATTTGATTGTCCTGGATTTTCTGTCATTGCACTATTCCCTATTCTCTCTCTTCGTCACATTGCCTAGAATGAATTAGGACAATATACAAAAGAAAGTTTTGCAGGGTTTAAGACAATCTTATCATGCTGGTGTTACAATAAGATGTATCCAGTACACTCAGAGGTATTGTGTGGAGAAGACAAATTCACTGTGCTGGTAGCATGAAAATGCACCCAGTACACTTTGTAAAGTGACTGCTATTAGGAAGAGCATCCAACTGCTGAAAACTAAAAAGTCATACCACAACTGTATGAGTGAGATATCTAAGATGGCAGTAATTCTGAATAACAACTGATATGGACATTACTGACCAATACAGCCTTTTCCAGCTTGATAACAGACATAAAATGATGATGATGGTGGTTTGCAACAGTTCAATATCTTATCACACACACACACACACACACACACACACACACACACACACACACACACACACACACACACACACACACACACACACACACACACACACACACACACACACACACACACACACACACACACACACACACACACACACACACACACACACTCCCTCTCCCTCTCTCTCTCTCTCTCTCTCTCTCAGCCAGTGTTATAAAGTATAAGTATTTTTTTGATGACTTCAATCTGAAAGTGCATTCCAGTTCCTAGTTGAAACTATTTCACTGGTCCTTGGGAAAGTTTCAAAATCACAATTTCCAATTTTGAATTTCCCATAAATTTGATACCTACCTTTCTCTATTGTTAATAATGTCAGTGAAGACAATAATTCATTACACATCATGACAACATGAAATGTAAGTATTAGTATGAAGAAATGAGAGTTACTTACATATTACTACAATCTCTCCCACTTTGCTAATTAAACATACAAGATAATTGCAAAGTTAATAACACCAAACTAATGATTTAGCAGAGATCAGATGAAAGAGAAGAAAGAAAGTATCAAAGACATCTGGTTATTCTCATCCCTTGAAAAAAAATTTATGGAAATTTGGGCATTTTACATATTCTGCATTTCTTGTTGTATGTCTGAGTTATATTTTGGATGTGCATTATAAACCCAAATGATTTGAAATATCAACAATAAAATAGTTTATACTAAGAATCCAGCTGAAAGCATAAGAAATAATAATGCCATAATGAGTTAGCATCAATTACAATTATTGTTACATCAAACTCTCAAACTACATAGATGATTGTTTCAAGCTACATATCTCAATATATTCTAAATGAAACCAAGTGACGATAGTTAAATGATGATATTCATTAGAAAGGTTCCAGGAAATTACAAAATTTATTATTCTTAATACATTTCTTAATACATCAATAACTGATTTTGTTGCCATTATACTCAGATTAAGCTTGACATTTTTTTTTATTGAATTAATTAACAATCAAGAAATAATTAGATTCCTGAGAACATTCACTATTTCATAATTTGCTTCTTATATACAGGGTGTCCCAAAAGTTACTAAAAAGTTTCAATTTTTGATAACTTCCTTAACTTTACAAATAAATTCATGAAATTTTGATAAAATATAAAGGTCATAATAGAAATTAATATGCACAAGTTAAATTTTGCAACACCACTACATCACGTATGAAAAATGACATCGCTTAAATGGCAGCTATTTTCGGCTTTGCACACCTATGCTCCTTCCAAAACTTGTACCAAAACTTTCCAAAACTTACACTGCTTCCCTGATTTATTTATTGATCTTCTCCTTCAGTTGCCCCAGGGTCTCTGGTTTGTTGATGTAAATCCTCTCTTTCAGGTATCCCCACAAGAAAATATCCAGGTCAGTCAAGTTTGGGGAATATGAAGGCCATTCAAAGTAGACCTCACATACGGTTCCAGCAAGATGGGACAACTGTTCATGCTGCAAGAAAAACAAAGCAGTTGCTATGGCAGTGCTTTGGAGAGAGAAAAATTTCCCACTATGGCAATGTCTTTCACGTTTTCCAGAGTTGACTAGCTGGAATTTTTTCTTATGGGGATACCTGAAAGAGAGGGTTTACATCAACAAACAGGAGACCCTAGTGCAACTGAAGGAGAACATCAATAAATTAATCAGAGAAGTGGGTTTGAAACTCTTTTGAGTGTTATGGTGCAAGTTTTGGAAAGAGCACATGCGTGTGAAGTTGAAAATGGCTGCCATTTAAGCGATGTCATTTTTGATATGTGATGTAGTGGTGTTGCAAAATTTGACTTGTGTATATTAATTTCCATTATATCCTTTATATTGTATCAAACTTTCATGCATTTATTTATAAACTTAAGGATGTTATTAAAAATTGAAACCCATCAGTGACTTTTGGGACACCTTGTATTTTCCAGTATAGGAATGTTTGGCAGAGTTTTCTATTTGCTTGTAAATCATCAGAGAAGATGTTTTTAAAGAAACAAATTGCTTTTCATGCCAAGAGATCAATATTGCAATGTGTCTAAACAGCTATTATTAGATGTGATTAAACTACACTAAGGGCACAGCAGAATGCTTCTGACAAAATTTGAACCAAGTGGCTGTCTTCAGTAAAAACACACTTAAGTCTCTGGTCTATAGGCATACTGTAATGTGTCTCTATCTTTTCTACTGCTGCTATAATGACCTCTACTTTACAGTACTGGCTGCAATTATACCATCTTCACTCAGGCATTCCTATCTTACTTTCTCTCATTGTCCTTGTTGTATCCACAAGCTTCATACTTATCATGATACTCAGTCTTTCTTTCTTAGAATGTTAGTCCTCGGCAATTCCTTCCCAATTCATATCTTTCCTGCTGCTGATGACTTACAAAGATCCAAGACAAGCATACATGTTTTTAAGAGAGCTGAAACATCACTACTTCTTCCAAAACCAGCAAGTAAAAAACAAAAAAAAAGGTAATAACCTGTCTGATGCATGTTGGAGAAGGTTCAGACCTTCCCCCTTTCCATATTGCCTGGATGTCAAAGGAGTTTGTCAGCTCCTTCATCTACCAGAGCTCCACAGTCACCAAATATGGAAACTGACCATAGAAATCAACTGCAGATGTTGAACTGAAAATAAGGCAAAAGTGTGCCTAGCTTTATACTAACTGACATAAATCATTCAAATTGCACATGTTGGTAGAGCAACTCTTCTATTATAAATCAGGAAAATAATAAATTCCAAGCAGAAGCAATGTTCTATCATTGAGTTCTTGATGAAGGAGGCTGCAGACTTTTTGACATCCATAAAAAGCTACAGACTGTTTCCAAAGATGACATCATTGATAAGAGCAATGTGCACAGATCAATGAAAAAGTTTAAAGAAGGATAAAACAAAGGGTAATCCAGGATTGAAGACAAACCACACAGGAGGAGACTATCAACTGTAACCACTGACACAAGTCACCAGTGAATGTACAGGTTGGTTTATGCAGTCAGCTGAGTCATGAGGTCTGAACCTACTGCATAACTGGACTGTAGTTAAAATGCATTGCGGAAGATGGTGGAAGACTTTGGGTAACTGAAAATGTGTGCAAAGTGGGTACCTTGGCAGTTGACACCCAATTTGAAGGAGAGAGGGGTGGAAACTTGTTCTAATCTCCTAGAAGCATTCGAAGCCAATAAAGACAAGTTTCTATTTATTTGGTGACAGTAGATAAAATAGATTGCAGGTGGATTAATACCCTCACTTAATGAGCTGAAGAGATAGAAGTGGCAATTGTAATAAAATGGATGGTTACTACAGTATTTCAAAAGATACAGGCAGATAAATAAAGAGATTGATAGATAGAGACAGAGAGAGAATGTGCGAGATGAATGGAGAGAGAAAAAAAAAGTGCTGAATGAATTATACTTACATGTTAACACATACACTTAGCAAATGATTTCTATTACTGTAGATACTTTATCTCTCACAGATCATTATGTCTGGTCTGTTTTTACAGAAGTTTTGACAGGAAGATTCTACCTGTATTATTTCATTTAGGTGCATGTTCTCCATTTTATTGGATTTCAATCTTCAGGACTATCCTTTGTATGAATTGAGTATACCATATAGGTATACAGAACTCTGATAATATGTAGGTATGCAGAACTGTGATAATATGTAGGTTATAGAACTGTGATAATATGTAGATATATAAAATTGTGATAATATGTAGATATATAGAACTGTGATAATAGATATGGAGGTATGAAAATAAATGTAGAAAGAAGGAAAGAACAAAAAAAAAAAAAAAGAATGCTGTACAGGAAGTATAATATATTTCTTTAAATATGTTTCATGAGATATATAGATACATCATTTACACATTGCTATCAAGAAACAATTCTAATTGTGACCACACTTTCTTGATTCAGATATAAGAAAATTAAATAAAGCCAAATTCAATTCAATTCCACTTCAGGAATATATCTTGACTATATTCTGTATCAATAATATTAAAATATTCATCTATATATCTATTTCCAAAATAGAAATATTAGAAAATGACTTACTTCAGTCATGTGGATTCAATGTCCGTCCTCTGGAATAAAATTAAAAAAAAGATATATTATTAGATGATGTATTTATTTATTTACTTATATTTTTTCATCTTTTTTCATCACTTCTGTTTATTTCACAATCTCCCAAACACTGATTTCTAGTGCACACACATTTTACAGCAGTATTCTAACACACACACACATTCATATGTAGCAGTAAACAGATATATATTCGTGGATATTTCTGATTGTCAAGAATGTACTGTAAAGTATAGAACAAACCTTGAGATATACCAGATAAGCAGACACTCTATGAATGTATGGTGACAGTAAAAAAGAGTAAAGACACCCTTCGGTCATGAATGACCATGAGATTGCACCTAGAAACTTACCCTCTGAGGCACAAGTCCAGGCAAAATTGTTTATGGAAGACCAGCAGGTGACCATGCATACCAGCGACCCCTCTTCATGCCACTGATATCATCCAAGGGAAAGGGAAAGGCTGATACAGTTTGGCACCTGTAATGTCACAACTCATTTCTACAGCCAAGTGAACTGGAGCACCATGAAATAAAGTGTCTAGCTCAAGAACACAACACACAGCCTGGTCCAGGAATTGAACTCACTACCTCATGATTGTGAGCCCGATACTCTAACCAGTACACCATGTGCCTTTATGGTCACAGCAGTCATATAAAATAGGGGCAAAATATTGTCATTATAAACTTTATAGGAAAGACAAAAGAAACACCTTGGGTATGTATGTCTGTGTGTGTGTGTGTGTGTGTGTGTGTGAGAGAGAGAGAGAGAGAGAGAGAGAGAGAGAGAGAGAGAGAGAGAGACATTTGTGCTCATTATTATTTAAGGAGACACAGGACTTGGCCACAAAAA
This sequence comes from Octopus bimaculoides, assembly GCF_046866305.1. Classification (NCBI taxonomy): domain Eukaryota; kingdom Metazoa; phylum Mollusca; class Cephalopoda; order Octopoda; family Octopodidae; genus Octopus; species Octopus bimaculoides. Next base: position 30,841,428 of record NC_142946.1, read on the forward strand.
GAAAAAGAATGGACATTTTCTATAAACATCCATTTAGCTAGACGGTGTAAGTATACATCATGAAGAATTCTTTGCAGAAAATAATTATTGCTGTGAGTAATTTTAGAACTGAAAAAACCCCTCCTTTATGACACCATTTATTTCAGACAAACTTCCTCAAAATGGCTGCCATGTTATTTCCGTATTTTCTATTTGAAATCTAAGAATCAATTTGACTGATGTCTAATGGAACATTACAGAATCTACCATTACAAATGTTTTCAAGGATGTTTCCAGCAACAAGGACTATTTTATTGCTCAATTTCACTCTCTTTTATTGTTACCATTGTCATTTAGCTCCATATAATCTCTAATCAAGTTGACTTATGACTACAAATATCCCAGTATGCATCTCAACTATCTAAGACCACATTATCTAGCATGTCCTTTCTTACAAGATGACAAGATGTAATTTGAGAAAAATTTTCACTGCCATTTCTTGCAGCTTGAGTAACAGTGTAAAGCTTCCATTGTTTTGTTGTTGTTATTGTTTAACCCCAAGTTAAACTTGTGGTCAAAGAACTATTTCCATTATGATCATACTGACAACATTGTCAAAGGTTTTTTTTTTTAACCTTTTTATCATATTTCTGTGGAAGCACAGTCTTTATTCCAATTAATTTTGAAAATAATGAAGGACTTAATAAAATTACATGGTCATTATTAAGTTGGTGTTTGGGAACATAGATTAACTTGAAATTTTGTTGGAAAATTTTAATTTAGATGACTTTAAAATAGAAAGTTTGTATCATAGAAACAGCTGTGATCTCAGACAGGTTGGAAAGATTCTACAACAAGCATTGATAGTGAAATCACTAAATATGTATATGCCATGGATTAAATTTTTTTTTAAACGGTCTTAATTGTAAAATTTGTGTATCCATTTGAGGAGAACATTTTTTATAATGATATAATGTATTCATTAATCAATTAAAAAGTTTGTTAGAAATGGCAGCAATGAATTGATACCTATCCATCATTTGTTATTTATAATTCACCATTCTCAGAACCTGCCCCTTACATGTTCTGAAGTATACTTGGCATGTATATTTGATAAAATGTGCATTTCTGAATTAGCCTAAGGGCTGATGATATACTCAGTTAAGTTCAATTAATTGTTTACATAACCTGAATATTGTTCTGCCAGTACTTCTGTACCAAGGTTGGTATTTATCTATATAATTGCTGTGTATGCATTTTAATTCTGACCTAACCCGATGCCTTACCTTCAAGTGTCTTATGCACCTGAATCTTATTATATATGTATATGTTTATATATATATATATATATATATATATATATATATATACATACATATATTTCATTATATGTATTTATTTTCTCCTAGTTAATAAATAACTCGGATAAAATAAATTGGTTAATAGATACCAGGGTAGCAAAGATCACAAAATGACTGTGGTGTAACTTCTGTTTATGAGGTAGAAACTCCTTGTTATTTTGGGTACTTGAGTATATATAAATTTAGTAAATGGAGTAAAATGTATATGTTAACTGCATACTTTTATTTCCAACAAATAAAAGGAAGGTATAATTTGTAATCTTCGAAACATATGCTGGAAATAAAAGTATGCAGTTAACATATGTGTTTTACTCCATTCACTAAATTTATATATACATATATATATATATAAACAATATATGAGTATATGCATATATATGTACATGTATGTATATACGTTTATCTACATGTACATATAGATACATAACTGGGTACATGACGTGGCAAAAGAACAAGGACAAAATGGTAAACAAGGTGCAACAAACAAGCAGGCCACATAGAAACATCCCCTTCATCAGCTGCCACCATTAAAACTCCGGCGTTTCAAAGAATTAAGGCAGTACGCATCGTTAAAATGGTTTTTCCCACCAACACAAATTAAATTGTTTTCGTGGAGGGTAGTGGCGGACAGAAAACAAGATAGGAAAACGAAACAGGAAAGCTCGCAAGAAATGAAGCCAGTATGCTCCGATAGATGAGTAATGTCAGTGTGCATACCTGACAGAGCGTAAGTATCTTGAGAGAAAAGTTGAACATAAGAAGCATCAGTTGTGGTGTGCAAGAGAGACGATTGCGTTGGTATGGACATGTGGTGAGAATGGATGAGGATAGCTGCGTGAAAAAGTGCCACACCCTAGCGTTTGAGGGAACCCATGGAAGACCTGGGATGAAGTGGTGAAGCACGACCTCCGAACATTAGGCCTCACCGAGGCAATGACTTGTGACCGTGACCTTTGGAAATATGTTGTGTATGAGAAGACCAGGCAAGCCAAGTGAGACCAAAATCGAAGGCCTTTGCCAGGGATGTAGCCAGCCCACTTACGTGTAACATTCCTTCATTGGACACTAAACTCCGCTTGCGAAGACCTGTTGAGGCAATCGAAATCAAAATCGAACTAAATTTGTAGGAACACTAAACTCGGCTTGCGAAGACCTCTTGGGGCAAGCGAAAGCAAAATCATGATGGCACCGTCCAAGCGTGATCGTTGCCAGTGCCGATGGACTGGCTCCTGTGCAGGTGGCACGTAATACACCAATGCGAGCGTGGCCTTTGCCAGTAAGACATCCGAGCAAGATCGTTGCCAGTGCCGATGGACTGGCTCCTGTGCAGGTGGCACGTAAAACACATCATTTCGAGCGTGGCCGTTGTCAGTACCTGCCTGACTGGCCCTCGTGCTGGTGGCACGTAAAAACACCCACTACACTCTCGGAGTGGTTGGCGTTAGGAAGGGCATCCAGCTGTAGAAACTCTGCCAAATCAGATTGGAGCCTGGTGTCGCCTCCTGGTCCACCAGTCCTCAGTCAAATCGTCCAACCCATGCTAGCATGGAAAGCGGACGTTAAACGACGACGACGACGATGATGATATATATATATATATATATATATATATATATATATATATATATATATATATATATATATATATATATATATGAGAAATCTTGACATATATAAAACCATATGAGATCTTTATACATATGTAAGACATGATTATACATACGTATGACATCTATTGGTTTCAGATTCTGGCACAAGGCCAGCAGTTTTGAGAGAAGGAGTAAGTTGATTACATCGACTCCAGTACACAACTGGAACTTATTTTATTGACCCCAAAAGGATGGAAGGCAAAGCTGACTTCAGCCAAATTTGAAGTCAGAACATAAAGATGAATGAACTGTTGCTAAGTATATTACCCAGCATGCTAATGAATCCGCCAGCTCACCACTTACTTGTGACATATAAATATATACTTGTTTATGCACAAATAATGAGATATACATGTGACACATATTCTGTTTATATTCATATGTGACACATGTTTTATTGTTTACATGTATATGCAACTGCTTATATTCACATGTAGTACACTTTTTAATGAGGAGTTATATGTCATGTGTAATTCATTTGTTTACAGTTTCATATAAAAACACACGTGCTATTTTCAGGATGTTGACAAAATGTACAGTCATGTACAAAATGACAGCTTCCAAATCTTGTTTTCTGACTGGGTGAAAATTATCAAACTTTAAACCTCTATAACTTTTTTTTAAATTCTTTCTGGAAAAAGTGAAATATCTCCAGCAATTCAGCTTGAAAAACTACATTAATGTACAAAATTAAAAAATTTTCAATAAACTTTGATCTTTGAAATCTTGGCAGCCAAACAGAAAAGATGCATAGGTTTTCAATACTTTTGTGATCTTTAAGTAACAACATGGAATATTCTTAACAATCAAAATGTTGGATCATTTGTAAGACAGAGGTGTTAAAAGATGTTGAATAATTTACAACACAAACATTTTTCATAGAGTATTGGGTAGTTTGCAACACAGAAATGTTATAAAATGTTGTACTGTTTGAAACACAGTAATTTTATTAAGAACCAGTTCTGTAGTTTAAACACAGAACACATCTAAACACATTTTATAAAATTTGTTGTTAACTATCTGTTTCTTGTTTTAAAAGTCACAGTTGTAAAGAATGTAAACATGAACAATTGCCAGTCAGATAGACAGATTGACTAAATGATACAAGGACTTTAGATGTTAACATACAACTTCTTATAGTTACAGAGTAAAAAAAAAAGAAAATTCAGCTGGAATCCTTCCAAATATGGTAGCAATCTTAGAATACATTTCTTTTTTACTTCATTAGTATTTGTGTTTGGGAGGATATTTGCAAATGTTTTGAACTAAAGCAGAATTTACTTGGCAGTAATTGAGCTTTTCTAACAACAACAGAAAGCAAGTCTCATTTTTTGATAGTTTTGACTAATTAGAGACTCACAAAACCCTATGACTAAGCTAAGTGAGTTAACTCATAGATGTAGCATACAACATGATACACAACTGCAGTCTTGACAATTTAAAAATTGAATTGTATCTTTCACCATTTGATGCTTCATTGATGAGGTCTAATAAAGCTGAAACATGACTTCAGTTCTTGCCCTCCCTGCCTATTATTAGATTCAATTAACTGAGTTTATTAAACAAATTTTGAGTTATTTTTTTTTTATAGAGTTTACTTTCTTATCTGTTTTTTTTTTCTTTTTGGTAGATTTAAGCATTGCCTTAACCCTAGAAAATATGAAAAGAAAGTGACATAGACACATGAAGGTGAAAATACTAGTTCAAGTCAAATTTTCATTGAAAAATATTCACAAAACATAAAAAAAAATTATTTTCCACATTCTAAGCACAAAACTGTATAAAATCTGTAGCTTTCATACATAGAAATCTGACATTTTCGATGGTGAATTCTACTTTTCTTTTTTCCTGAATGACAAATCCTACAAAATTCTCGTGAGTTAACTATTTTTTTTTGGGTGGGAGGGGGGGGGAATGAAATTATTTCTTCAGGTTCATCATTACCCAGGGGATCTTCAGCCAGCATTTTAAGAAATTCACATCTAGACTGGAGTTTGTTTTATTTGAATTGTGGGTGCATTGTATGCTGCTGTATAAGACAAATTGAAAAACTCTGCCATTGGCCATCGTTGTATGGCTTGTTTCACTGGATAGAATTTCATCAGCTGGTCAAGCATGTCAGCATTCTCAAATACTAAAAGAAACTCAAGAACATGTTTCTTGATACGAGTTTATTATTTTATCGACAAAATAAGGCACACTATTGACAGGACCACAGCTGTCCAGTCAGTTTTCATGGGACTTTTTTTTTAATTTAAAACCCAAACTCAAAATGTTTTACTAAAAAACTTGGGATAAAAAATTCAAGATCTGGTGTCAATTTACAGCACAAATGGTTTAAGTTAAATAATTCTTTTATATTATAAAAATGGCTTCAACAAAAAAAGGACCATTGCAGTCACTTCCATGTTTTTGAGGGTTAATATTCCATCTGTTTTAATTTCAGGAAAAACTTGGTGAATTAAAGGTTTCTTAATTGCCATATTTTACTAAATTGTATATCAGACCAAAATTAGAGCATATGTCAGCATTATAATTACAACAAAACGAAATTATATCATTGTTTGATCACTGTTGTTTTAATGACTTTAGATGACTATAATAATTCCAATTCCAATGTCTACTTATTTGGACCCCCCCCCCCCCACCATTATCAACCCATACATATGCACACCTTTCGGTCTCACCTACTCAGCGTCAGTAAGAAATAATTATTATTAATGTTAAAATTAATTATCTTCATTAATATCTTTCAAATTCCTCAATACTACATTTTCTATGATATTCTTGTCTCTCATTACTATGTATCTGCTGCAGGGTAGCCATGCAGCTTGCTTGTTCAAAGTCAGCATGGCTTATATACTTCCAGTTGGACAGCCCTCCTTTCCTGTCGTTTCCCTCATAAATATCTTTTTGTTTACCTTAGTTGGATTATGGAGCCATTACTGTACTGCTGTAAATGAAAAAGAAATCTTCAGATAAGCCTGATTCCGTTTTTTCTTGCTTTTAATTTTAGTGCCAGTTTATTTTATTTCATTTCAATTTGCATTTCTAACAAGTCTACAGCTACACTGTCGAGAAGTTAAATGTCATTCGAATTAATTTTTGTAAAACTATGTATTGTTATGGGCCAGCTCACTTTACTACTGTCCTGAAAATATGTATACCCTGTCCTTTTCATGCTATTTTTTTGTATATCTCATTCATTAAAAGTTTCATTTGTCTCTCATTACTATATAACTGCTGTAGAGTAGCCATGCGGCTTGCTTGTTCATGGTGCATCCTTCCATTCCATGCCACCACCTATACCGGGAACCTTCTGCATCAGAAATCTATATAGAAAGCTTTCTTCTCTCGTGCACTTCCTTACCCTGACATAAGCTCACTATCAACGACAGTATTACAATATAAAAAAACGCATAGCTTGCATCGAAAATTTGACATAGATGTACTTAAAGTCAGTTAATCTGTCAGTACTATTTATCTTTGTATAAACAATAGTGCATATGCCACACCTTCTTGTAGACACAGCATATGTTAAAAAAATGAATGAAGGTAAATTAAATGCAGGGTGGAACTTATAATATGCTTGTTAGCAAACATCTGTGCAAACCTTTACAGATGCTTATTTATAAGCACAGGTATAGGAACAAGGATCAAATAAATAACTGTAAACTGTGAATTTCTATTTTACCGTAGCGGAAACACAACCAACAGCAGAACATAAGTGAAGAGGGTAACAACATCAGCCATAATCCTGTAGCTATGCAATCAATTGTGTTTATTTTAATTGCACATAAAACTCATGCATGCCATGTGACTGGCAATTTTTAATTATTTATACAAATGTACAGCATTTGTTAGATACTGATTAGGAGTTTACGACACTCGTCACCTCAATAAGAAAGTTGATTCAGTGGGTTTCTTTTTCTGCCAGATCACTAGTTTACTCCAATCATCATCTCATCAACTCCATGCATTTGAGGCTTGGGTTTCTCTACCTTGATGCCACAGTTGTTATTGTCTAACTTTGAGTTGATTCCTACCCAGGTGAGTTGAAACAACCCATTGATGGAAGCAATTGGTCGACACTAACTATCCAGCTTTTGTTTGCATTGGTCGCAGTATTCACACCTTTCTGTGCCAAATATATGATGGGATTTGCTTTTGTCATGCGTTTGTTGCAGTACCAGATGTTAGTAAATGGTATGAATCGTGGATTGCAGCTGGGATGTAATGGTCTTCCGAATAACCTTTCCCCAGGTGAAGCAGCTTTCCCACCTGATGAAGATTGAGGATTGAGTAGAACTCACTGTAAATAGGGATACCAATTGTCTGTGACAGGATTCAAGGCAGATAAGGCATGTTTCTTGCCTATTTGACTGTGGATGATAATGTGGAGTATATATGCTTTTTATGCCAAGGTTCGATAACCAGCCTTTCAATGCTATAAATTCAGGTGCACTCTCTGATACAGCAACTTTTGGCAGTCCAAACAGAGCAAAGAGATGCATCAAGCACTTTTGTACATTTTCCTTTTTTTGTGTGAGGTACAAGGGATGGCATCGATGTAGTTTGAATACGAATCCATGATGACTAAATTGCCAATGCAGTTCTTGAAAGCTCTGTAATAGTGTGGTTATTTATGTTGAAGGTGAAGATGATGAAGCTGATGCTGATGCTGACTCCATGAAAGAAGGACAGTGGCTGAAGTTGTTGATTACATGTTTTATTCATCGATACATATTATGTAAAGCCAAACCACGATGGGCAGGTATGTCTATAAACAATCAGAATGCATGCTATGTATCAAAAGTTATATTTTCTTGAAGGAATGTTGCTGTTTCATTTTTTTGCCAACTACTAGAATGTAGGATAGGGATCAGAGAGCAACAGAGTGAACGTATGTGCCTGTAAGTTTAAAAAGTAAACAGTATGTGACTTTCATGTTCCTTGTCATTTTAGCAGCAGTCCATCCATAGATAGAATGATGTTACTGAAGCAAAAGCTGAGTGAGTAAGAAACTGAGAAAGTGGCAGATGAGACAACTGTATCACTGGTGAATTCCATAGCTCTGTCTCTATGACAGTGCCTCTGTCATGTTGGTTGACCTCTCTGTCTGCTTTTCTCCTTACAGAATCCTCGTATTTACAATGGTACAGACCAGCAAGAAAAATGGATATACCATTATAACCATGGCTAAATCAATGTAGGTCACTCGTTATTTAGCTGAACTTTCCATGGTATAGAAAGATCATGAGTCAAGTGGAAAACACATAGATCAGCATTCCTTTTTGACAGGATAATGGGCCATATCGCTAGGGAGAATTTCCAGATTCGATTTTGAATCTGGACTAGGGAGATAAATTCTATTTCCACAGCCATGTGAATATGTTCCCAAGGACCAACCTTATTCCACATCATTGTCAAATCGTCTTTCATACTTCAAATCTGCTGACAAGCAGTGCAGTTGAAAATGAAGGTAGTCACACCTTGAGACAAAGTTTGGCCACCAGAACCCAAGAGAAACTTTATTGATTATTTGCTGAATACCAAAATGTGTATCATGACTGTCATGAAGCACACTGTCATGTAGTTCGTAAGGAACAAACATTCTCATTTGCAAACATAGAATTCCATCTTCTATTGTTAGTTGATCATGCATGCATTTGAAAGGGAGGTTACACTTGTTTCGTGAAGTCCATTTTCTGGATTTGACCATGCATGTGATTTGCTGAATGTGTCTATCGTATTCAGTAATATTTTTCACATGATTGATGTATGTGGTTCCAAATGAAATGTCACTCGCTCAACTGCAAAGGCAATTCCCTCATCTGCTACTTGCAATTTCAACATTGCATCAACATGAGGAATTTTAGAGCCAGAGATATGAGATATATTAAAATCAAAAGCTATTAATTGAATAGCCCATCACCCTATTCTAGCAGAAACTTTTGTTGGGATTGGTGTTTTTTGGGTAGAAGATATATTTTAAAGATCTATGATCCATATTGAGTTTGAACCTTTCACTTAGCAGAAATTGTTTGTGATGGGTAGCAGCTTATACGATGGCTTGTCCTCGATATTTGACCAATTGAATTCAACAGGTGTCAATTTACTTGACACATAGAGAACAGGGTAACTATTTTGTGAAAGTATTGCCACAACACTCTTCATTGATGCATCCATCAGCTCAATAAGTAATTTAAGACCAAATGGCTTAAACTCTCGTTCTTTGCATAGTTCATCTTTAATATTCTCAAATTCAAGTTGGCACTTACCTGTCCACTGAAAATGATTGGCAGTAGTTACTTTTTGCATGCTAACGGTTTTCTCACTGAAGTTTGAAATGAATCACCCAAATTATCCAATTAGTCCAAGAAAGAATTGCAGTTCCTTAGTATTTTTTGGGGGGTGATTTAATGTCAGATTCTGTGAGTGAGTTCTTTTGCAGGTTTAATTCCTTCTACCAATATCACACGGCCTAAAAATGAGATGTTTGTAGTCTTTTGAACACATTTTTCTTTGTTGACTCTGACTTGTGCCTCAGTTATCTTCAGAGGATGGCATTTAAGTGTTTATTCAGGCTTTCTTCCATCTTGACAAAAATGATTATATTGTCTTCGTAGGCAATGAAATTTTTTACTCCCCTAAATACTACATTCCCTATAGCATGCTGAAAAGTTGCAGAACTATTTTTCATCCCCATCTGTAATCGTGTAACCAAGTATACCACTCTTGTAGTATTGATGGCACAGAGCTTCTGACTATTTTCATTGTGCTCAATCTGCTAATATGCATCAGTTAAGTCAATCTTAGTGAAGAATCTTGCACCATTAAGATAGCTGAACATGGTTTCTATTTGTGGCAAAAGATAAGCTTCCATGCATATCTTTTCATTTAGGTGAACTTTGTAGTTGGGACACATACACAGTTGTCCATTTTCCTTTCTAACCCACGCAACTGGAGAAGTATTGACTATGCACCCAGGGCACATTTTTTAATTACACCTTTGGCTTCAAATGCATCTGTTTCCTTTCCTACATCTTCCTGGAGAGTAATAAGTATGCTTCCAGCAGCACAGAATTTATCAGAGGCATTAAGTATTAATTTGACAGAAGCATCCACTTCTTTTATCATTGGCAGAAATGACTCAAAACTGCAAATTGTTTCAGCATTGAGCAGGTCACAAACTGGTAAACCATACCTGTGGTCACCTTTAATTATTTTAAAAGTATGGAGGGATTGCCGACCACCTCATTTCACTGTAAAGCAAGTGCTCCCAATGCATTCCATATGGTGCCCATCGTATGATTCATATGAAGAATGTTCCAGTGTAATTGTCACACCAATATCCTTTGCTATTACAGATGAGATAATGCTGTAGGGAGCACCCATATCATGCATCAAGTCTGTCATGCGCCCATTGAGTGAGACAGATTCAAACACAGGTTTTTCTGATGCGTAACCAATAAGTCATGGTTCAAACTTGATGACTCGTCCTGCGATAGTTCTTGGTCCTTTTACAAACTTTTGCATAGTGGCCTTTTTTGCCAAAAATTTTGCTGATAGCTTTTATTGCAGGGCAACATAGTTGTGTTGAAGTTGAGAGAGTCTGAAACATAGTCAGGTGGCAGGTCTTCTTTTTTCAAATTTGACCCAATTGTAATTGAGGTTGCATATAAAATATCTGGATAAGTTTTGGTGTTTAGCAATCAATATTCTTTTCTCTGTTGGATTCCAAGTCAATTTTCGCCCCACCCACCACTAATGTCTAATTTGATAATTTTCAAGTTTAGAAAAAAAATGATGTCTAAAATGGAGTAAAATGAGTAATGTTTAATTTCAATAGTTTCTTCTCTTTAACTGTATGGTAGTAAATATATCACGAAGAGGACATTCCAGCAAATCATGAAGAAGCTATATTTAGTTGAGTTTTATTAATTTCATATCATGTGTCATTTTCCCTGATCCTCTTTCATTTGACTTAGATATTTAAAATATTTTAATGCATTTTTGATCTTTCAGATGTCTAGGGATGGACATCGATGTGCGTGCGTCTATTTTCTGGAGAACTGAAGCCGCAAACTGCATTATCTTGTGTTACTTATTTTGCCCCAACCAGATTTGTCTTTTATATGCTCAAAGAGAATGGTGATCATTTTCTGAAATAGAGATCAGATTATGATATAATGCTTCTAATGCATTTAGAGAAGGCCATTTTCTTAGCTGATACTGATTTTGTAAGAACTATTTATGATAATATTGTGTTTAGTAACAAATACTAACCTGTATTAAAAATGCCTCATAGTGTGTACATACGTACATTCAGAGTTCATATTTCGCAAAGGTCAACTTTGCTTTGCATCTTTTCGGGGTCAATTAAAGTAAGTACCAGCTAAGCACTGGGGTTGATGTAATCGACTTGCTCCTTCCTTGCTGGCCTTGTGCCAAAATTTGAAACCAATGTTAGTACTCATATGTACACACACACACACACACACACACACACACACACACACACACACACACACACAATGAGTTTCCAAAATATATTCACTAAGCACTGGTTTGCCTAGGCTATAGTAGAAGACATCGAAAGTGCCAGGCAATGGGATCAAATCCACTGTCTGGCACCAATTTCTCAACCAGATGGTCATATATTTATATATATATATATATATATATATATATATATATATATATATATATATACATACTCTGTAATAAAACAATGCATACGTCACAGGCTATACCATACTTAGTCTTAGCAACATATTTTATACCAAAATGGCTCAACAAATATTTATGAAATTATGAATTACTAGGTTGTTATCTGTCGCTATGCTTCCAGTAAAAATATTTGTTACTCAAGCATGTACTTTCATAAATTGTTCAAATAATGTCTAAAGCAGCTTTCTTGGTGAAGATTGATAACACTTTGAATACTGTTAAACAATAACATATATTTAAATGGTGCTAACACTACCTATCTATCTATCTTCTACACATACTCACTTACTCTCACTCTCGCTTTCTCACTATTTTTCTTACTCAACAACAACTTTTTCTCCTTCCCTTCTTCCTCCTTCTACATATATGTTATAACAGGGGTTATCTTCACTTTTGATTCATCCCCTTCTTCCTTTCTACACATATGCTGTGCTGGACAGACAGGCAGAGATCAGCCTGACTTTTATAATATAAGCTCTATAATATAAGATTAGGGCTGTGATACAAGTCTACAGAATGAACGGATGGCTGGATAGAGCAAGTATCTAATACATATGCACAATCTTACCTTAGTATGTTTCTGTTATATATTGTTTATAGATCCTTTGAGTGATATCTTTCATCAGGTAATGTAAAAAGATAGAGTCCATCTGTGACTTGCAGTCATAAGACTGCCCAGAATGGGTTTACAGAATCATACATTTTGATGAAAATTATAGAAATTTAATTGTTAATCATTTCCAGTCTGGTCTGACTAATCTGATTTGCTTGTGAGGAAAAACAAACTTTACCAAAGCTTGATTATCAATGATCTACTCAACAAACCACTCCTTGATTGTTAACTTTATCATATGATCAGTTACATTTAAAAATTAAGAAGATGATTCTATCCCTCGAGATTGTAGTTGTGAATTATCAAAGGAACAACTTTAGGCCTTATCTTTGGTGGTCAGTAGTTACTATTAGCATTGCATTTGTAGAAGAGTAGAGAAGTTGATTGACTCTGAATCTGTACAGATCACAAGAATCTAACTGTTTAATTAAAACAGAGTTTTGTGAAGCTTCATAGACATGATGGAATTTCTGCCCAAGGCTACAAATGTCAAATAATAATTTCTAGGATAATGTGCTGATATATCTCAGACAACAAGGTTATGGTGTAGTATAGTAAGACAACAGTGTAACACCATTAGTAGGATAGGTTAAGAAGATAGAAGGGGAGCATGAAATACTAACTGCATCAATTAAGAGAAGTAATTTTTCCTTTAAGAAACATTTGAGATTTAAAAGAAAGAATTTTCTAAAAAATGTTTCACCTTTTCTTGTTTTGTCTTGTTTTCATTACTTTTAACTTCTTTTAACTTAATTTCTCTTAATTTATTCAGTTACAGTATTTCGTCCTTCTCCTTTATCTTCTTAACCTCTCCTACTAATGTCATTATCCTGTTGTCTTGATATACTATAAATTGTTGGTTGTTGTTATGAAAGATTATGGAACGTAGATTCCCAGTTCAAATTTTGGACATAAATCCAGATTGATATACAGAAATTTAGTCTAAAATTAAGAAGCAAACATTTCACACCATTAAGTCAAATTTATATCCACTTTCTTATAATGTAAACCAGTTTGAAGATATCAACAACAGCAAGGAAAGAAGTATTTTGTTTGAATTTTTTTTTCTTTATAAAACAAATGTTCATATAAAAATCACTGAAACTAAATAATTTCCAGTCTTTTGTTAAGTATCTAATAAGCATCCCTCCACACATACATACCAGAACATCCCACCTCCATACATAAGTCAGCTTTTTAATATTGTGAATGATATATCAGTGTTTGTCAGGCTAGACATGATGTACCACATCATTCAATTAACAACCCACTCAAGCCATAAGCAATGCCAGCCATGTTGCATAACTCTAGCAAGCCACATCAGACCCAAAACAGCACAACTTACTATGATGGTAAAACAAAAAGTATGCGTTTGTTCAATAAAAAAGAAAACCCAATGATAATAAAGAAATGTTACAGTGAAATGTAATACAATTTGTTTTAAAAGCCTTTGTTTCAGCTGAGTGATGTTCTGTAGTTAAGTATCCTGATTGGTGAGAAAGAAGCACTAAGAGGAAGATTTATGGTAATAGCAGTAGATGTGATTGTAGATAAAGAGAGATTAATGAAGGGTTCCATTTAGTTTCATTGATAGAACAGATAGAGATAATTTACTAGCAGTAATAACCAGGAAGAAATACAGAGATTTGATGTAAATGGACACCAGCTTAAGATAGTCAAAAGAAGTTTAATTAAAATTACATGCTAATGAGAAGATAAATCATTAGCATAATGATTAATTTTGGTCAAGAAAGGCAGAGACTTAAATTGATTAAAAATTAAATAGGGAGGGTATGTAATGGTGGATGGAGATATATCTTTAATGAGTATTGTGACAACAAGGGTAAGTAATGGAGGGAAGGCTCTAATTTTTAGTAAGTTATATGACATTATGGGTTAATAGTAGGGGAAGTTTTAATCTTTGGTAAAAACTGACAATTCTGTATATGCTAGACTTATTAGACCACTTCATTAAAGTATAGTTTTTATGATATTGTTTCCCTCACTATGGAGCCCTTTGACAGACCATGTGGATGAAACAACCGAGGAAACTAACTAGATGATACATGTGGCTTAAGCAACAGAAAATTTCCAGTTCTATCCATATTAAATAAGGCCTTACTAGGTCGAAACTGTAAGTCTTCAGTTATCTGAACCTTATGTAAATCCCTATTCCTCTGCCCAGCACCTAGCGAAAGTGTATTCTACTGTAGCCCCAGACCAACCAAAGTCTTGTGAGTGGTAGACATCTTGTCTATGGTAGAAGAAAACTGAAATAAGGCATGGTATATGCATAGCTGTGGTTGCATTGTAAAAAGTTTACTTCCTAACCACATGATCCTGGATTCAACTCCATTATGTCTTCTGCTATAGTTCCAGGCCAATCAAAACTTTGTGAGTTGATAGAAACTGAAAGAAACCTTACGCATGTATGTGTGTGTGTGTGTGTGTGTGTGTATATATATATATATATATATATATATTATATATATGCTACATGGCAGTGAAACATGGGCTGTAACTGCTGAGGACATACGTAAGCTCGCAAGGAATGAAGCCAGTATGCTCCGTTGGATGTGTAATGTCAATGTGAATACCCGTCAGAGTGTAAGTATCTTGAGAGAAAAGCTGAACATTAGAAGCATCAGTTGTGGTGTGCAAGAGAGACGATTGCGCTGGTATGGACATGTGGTGAGAATGGATGAGGATAGCTGCGTGAAAAAGTGCCACACCCTAACAGTTGAGGGAACCCGTGGAAGAGGTAGGCCCAGGAAGACCTGGGCTGAGGTGGTGAGGCAAGACCTTTGTACATTGGGCCTCACCGAGGCGATGACTACTGACCGAGACCTTTGGAAATGTGCTGTGCGTGAGAAGACCCGGCAAGCCAAGTAAGATCGTTGCCAGTGCCCCTGGACTGGTTCTTGTGAGGGTGGCACATGAGATGCACCATTTTGAGCGTGGCCGTTGCCAGTACCGCCTGACTGGCTCCCATAGGATTTTCGAGCGAGTTCGTTGCCAGTGCCCCTGGACTGGCTTGTGCGGGTGGCACATAAAAGACACCATTTCGAGCGTGGCCGTTTTCGTGCGGGTGACACGTAAAAGCACCCACTACACTCTCTGAGTGGTTGGCGTTAGGAAGGGCATCCAGCTGTAGAAACTCTGCCAAATTAGACTGGAGCCTGGTGTTGCCATCCGGTTTCACCAGTCCTCAGTCAAATCGTCCAACCCATGCTAGCATGGAAAGCGGACGTTAAACGATGATGATAATGATGATGATGATATATATACACACACACACACACACACACACACACACACTGTAGGTTTTTTATTCTCCATGAAAAACATATCTAGCTATTAGAAAATATTATCTTGCTTGGAAACAAGTGAGGGTTGGTGAAAGAAAGAGCATCCAGTCATAGAAAATCTGCCTCAACAAATTCCATCTGATTCTTGCGAGTATGGAAAAGTGTACATTAAATGATGATGAAATTATTGTAAAACAACGTTATAGAAAATGAAATATTCCAAAATAATTAGCTATAAGTGAACTTGAAAGTTTAACCATTGGTTGCTGTTATTGCTCACCTGAATTCACTTTTGATCAATAATATTTCAATCATAATCATCTTAGTTTTCTTGAGAGAACTGTGTATCAAGGACTACAATAATGAACATCTTTCCAAGACAGGAAGCTTAGCTGCTATTTCCAGTATGCTGAATAGAGTGCTTCAACTTTGAATATTGACTACAAGAGTATAGAAATATGCAATTCCCACAAGAATCAGCATGTCTTGAATATATTAAAGTACATGGTTACCAAGGAAGTTATCTCCCTCCAAGTAGACTATTTTTAGCCTGAATCTTAACCGCATTTTCAGTCAAAGCACTATCAACAAGTTATTCTGGAATTTGTCAATGAAATTCCTTCATCTTGTTTCAGAAATGTTTAATGAATGTTAATTGACTGGTGGATTCTCAAAAGACTTGACCAATTTGCAGCTGTCTCTTGGAAAATAGACAGAATTTATTTTTATTTGATATGTTTTACTCCATTTTGTCTCTGGAAAAATATAAAAAAGTGGAAGAAATAGAAGCTTGTCTTTATCTAAATAATTCTATCTGAAATACACGAAGCCTTGGCATATCAGGATATCATATGAAGTTGTTATAATGTGGATCCTCGTCCACTTGTTTGTTGTCATCAACACTGTAATATTCTTGTTGCCACTATTATGTTGTGGTGGTATTTCGCATCTTATTATCTTTGACTTGTCTATCGTACTATCACTGATAGCTCCACAAGACAATGACTTGTAATGTATAACTTCACGGTAACTCAAAACTCGTATATATCACACAACTGACTCTGACTCTAACTGGGAACTCATACAATGACTCTACTACTACTGACCTCCTACAACAACTGACTGTCTGACTTCATAGTGACTGTGTTATACCACTTTGTCATGTGGGAAGGAGTGTACCATTTTCACTACAATATCTACCCTTTTAGTTTTTTTCTTCAGGAAGCAAGTAATTTTATTTTACTTTATTCACCCTTGCTCCCCTTTTTAGTGATTTTTTCCCCCTCCAACTTAATACTTTTTCTTTTTGGTGTTTATTTATAGGAACTCTGTGTTCTACTTGTACACATGGATTCAACCATCTGTAATGATGTTGGTATCTGGAATGTGTCATACAGCCATTCCATAGGTTCTTCCAATCTGTCTGGTTCATTCTCTTTGAACCTCTTCTTTAATTGGTTTCTGTTTCTTTTTTCAATGCCTTTTCTGCTTTTAATGCCATACATCATTTTTCCTATGTACTTTCTAATTTTTCCGATGTACTTTCTAATTTTTCCTTCTTCCCAGTATTGTTTTCCATTTTTATATGACCTTTGGATTGTCTTTCCTGGTACTTTTTCTTTCCCCACCAGCTAACAGTTTATCAAAAACTGCTTTCACTTTCCTTGCAAACATCATTTCAGCTGGTGAGCTTCCTGCTGGTGTATTGGGATTTGGTGTCACCCTGTATTCCCTTAGAAATTGCTGCAGAGTGACTTTGTCTGTGGTTTCCTTGTTCGCTTTGCTCAAAGTTCTTTTAAAAGTGCCCACAAAATGCTCTGCTTGTCCATTTGATCTGGGATGGTAAGGTATTATCGTTTTATGTTCTACCATGAACATTTCACAGAATTTTCTAAATTCACTGGACCCAAATTGTGTTCCATTATCATATACATTTGCATTTGGGATGCCAAATCTTGCAAATAATTCATGTATAATATTTATTACAAATGAGGCAGTTGGTCTTTTGCACTTAATTTCCAGCCATTTTGTAAAACTCAACTACTACTAAGTAGTAATAACCATTTAATGGACCTGCAAAATTGATGTGTAGTCTTGTCCATGGACTTTTTACTCTGGCCAAGGCACCCATTTTTGAGTTGGCAATTTCACTGCCAGAGTATATCCTCTGCAGCCTTTTACTACGTTTTCAACTGCCTTGTCCATCTCTGGCCAATATACATAACTGCACATAAGAGCTTTCATCCTTGTGATCCCTGGATGTCGAATATAGAATTATTTTAACATGCTTTTTTGTAGAGTCTCGGGTATCACTACCCTTTGACAATATATGAGTACGCCATCGCATGTCAAATATGTTTACATCTTGTTGTTTTTACTTACTGAACCTTTTCTTTTTGTTTTCTTTCGCTGACCACAGAGTTTCTTTTGTTTCATTAATGAATTTGTCTTTTGACGCGTGTCACTTTATCTCCTCCAGAGTTAGTGGTAACTCTTGTGCAATGTTCCACATTATGTGTTTAATTTCCCCTTCAGATCTTAGGAATGCTATTACCATGTCCTCGAATGGCTCGCCATTTCTGGGTATTGATCTGGATAGGCCTAGCTTTTTCAAAGGTAAATATCCCATTGCATTGTTGCAGTAGAAGATTGGTTCACTAGTACATACAGTTTGCTGTATGTACTAGGATCCCTTTCTTGGATCCTTAAATTGTTAGCAGCGGGCGATGGTCTGTTTGTAGTCTAAACCGTCTACCATGTATAAACCTGTGGAACTTTTTTATGCTAAGTGTAATTGTCAATGCCTCTTTTTCAATTTGGCTACAATTTTTTTCTGCTGGCAATAGCATCCTTGATGCATGAGCTATGGCCTTTAGATTGCTATCTTCACATTTGTGTAGGAGTATGGCACCTACACCTTACTCATTAGTATCTGTTGCTTGTATTGTTTCCAACTTCAGATCAAAGTGTATAAGTGGCAAGTCTGAAGTTAATATGTTCCTCAAATGCCTTCTGACATTTTTCTGACAAAAATCATTTGGCATCCTTTTTTAGTGGAGCCCATGTGTCGTATATGTTTGGGATAAATACTTGATAGTAATTTACCAAGCCTAAGAATGCTTGTAACAATTACATGTTCGTTGGGGGAGGCATATTCTATAATGCCATTGCTCTTGATGGGCCTGGTCTTTGTACCCTTTCATCAATTACTTGATCCAAATATTAGATTCTTTTTCATCAAAAGTTCACACTTTTCCTCTGTTAGTCTAAACATGTATTCATTTATTTTTCTGTATACTTTTTATATGTTCAAAGTGTTGCTCCACTGACTCACTCTTTATCCAAATATCATCAAGATAAGCGATAGTGAAGTCGCAATCATTTAGCATTGCATCCATCACATGTTGGAATATGGCAGGTGCCACTTTTACTCCAAAAGGAAGCTGCTTGAATTTATACAATCCATGGTATGTGTTGATTGTTAAAAAATGTATGCAATCTTCTTCTACCTGTATCTGTAGATAGCCTTCTAAGATGTCTAACTTGGAGAAAATTTTTCCTCCATTTAGTTTTGAGAACACTTCTGGGCTTGGTAATAGATAGTTGTGATTTAGCAAACAGTCATTTAATCCAGTTGAAAAGTCCACACATACTCTTAGTTTATTATTTTTTTCTTTACATAAACCGTTGGAGTTTCCCAGTCTGAATGGTTGACACTTTTTCAATTATAGCTAGATTTTCTAGTCTTTCTAGCACTGGCCTGGTCCAATTCCACAAATGGCACATTCCATTTGGGCCTAAAAACAGGTGTTGCCTTTTCTTTTACCGTGATCTTCACTTTTGTCTTAGTACAACAGCCAAATCCTTTCAAAAATACATTTGGAAACAATTGTTTTTTTTGTCTCAGTTGTTTGACTTCATTCAAACTTTTAACTGTGCTAACTACATTTCCACAGAGAACACTAATAGGGGTATCCCACATTTTAAATAACTCTATGCATTCTGTGCCAAATAGGTTTGGTGACTTTTTCAACACATAAACGATTGTCCTTTTCATTTCACCTCAACAAGTTACATTGCCAATGAAACATAATTTCTTTCCTGTAACACCATATGCTACTTTATTTGACTTAAATAATTTCAGCTTACTGATTTGGCACCATGTTTCTTCATTTATGATAGTGATGCCACTACCCATGTCTAATTGTGTTTTGACACTAGTGATTTCGATTCTCACCTTGATGAATTTTCTGTTCATTGTATAAACTTTTTTCTCTGATGACAAACTATTTATTTTTTCTTGTTTGATCTAATTTTTCATGATCTTAGTTCTGCAGTGTGGTTTAATGTGTCCTGTGTCCACGCTACAAAAACACTTCGCTTTTCCGAATGGACACTCTTTTCTCAGGTGCCTACCATCACATGTCATACATGGGTTTATCTCCTGATATATATCATGTTTTTTGTGAAACACTTTATCTGTCTTCTGACATTTTCACACTGGTTTTGTCGGTAAACAATCTCTGTGCTGGATTTGTGTCGTGCCTTACTTTTAATATCCTATTGCACTCTTCTAACAGTTTCTGGAGAGTTATACCCTGGCTCATTTCCAGTTTTAAGCGAATTTTCATCCTGACTTCTGTGTTCTTTTTAGCAATAAATCCCTGATCAAAAATCAGACACTTGAACAAGTCTGGAGTTAGTTTATCCAGTTTAAATCTCTTGCACTCTCTGTTCACTCTACCCACATATGTGGTAAAATCTTTATCATTGCTTTTCTCAGTGATCAAACATTTGCAATGCATGTTGAACAACGATGTTTTTCATTAAACATCTTGCATAAAGTGTCAATTGTATCTGTGAAATTTATATCAGAAACTTTTTTAGGCAATATAAAGTCATAGTATTTTTCATACTCCGTCACCAATTTCCTTAGAATTAGATGCATTCTCATTTCGTTCATCCAGTCTTGGCATTCTTTTTTGAAAATTTGTTCAAATCTTTGGTAATATGCCTCAAAAGTGATTCCTTTTTCCAAGTCGTATTTAAATTCATTTATTGAATTTGATACTTTGATACATGGTCCGGTAAAAACATATTTTCCAGTTTTGTTACCAACTTTATTGTTGTTCTTTGAATTGTTGTTGCTGCTTTTGCAACTCAACTAAACTCTCTAACAAGCTTTCCATAATGAACTCGTATATATCATATAACTGACTCTGACTCAAACTGAGAATTCGTATATATCATATAACTGACTCTGACTCAAACTGAGAATTCGTATATATCACATAACTGACTCTGACTCAAACTGAGAATTCGTATATATCACATAACTGACTCTGACTCAAACTGAGAATTCGTATATATCACATAACTGACTCTGACTCAAACTGAGAATTCGTATATATCACATAACTGACTCTGACTCAAACTGAGAATTCGTACAATGACTCTACTACTACTGACCTCCTACACTTTATCAAGTGGGAAGGAGTGTACCATTTTCACTACAACAGAAGTTGTAACGTATTCACTCAGAGCTTAAGGTTTGCAGAAAAGGCAATTACATGCTTGTATGCATATGTCTGTGCATTTGCACACACACAAGCACACACATACACCCCCCCCCACATATATATGTATTCTTTTATTGGTTTCAGTCATTGGTGCGTGGCCATGCTGGGACACCATCTTCAAAAATTTAGTCAATCATATCAATCTCAGTACTTACTCTGGTAGTTATTTTATCAGTATTTGTCAAATATTTAAGTTAAAGGATCATCATCATCATCTAACGTTTGTTTTCCATGCTGTCATGGGTTATAAATGTAAATACACACAATGACATGAATTTTTTTGGTAAACCGTTTCTGTTTTCTAAATTTTGATCACAAAGCATGATCTGATCTGAGGTTGTAGTAGAAGATACTTGAACAAGGTATCAGGCTGTGGAACCAAACCCTGGAATCTAATTGTTGCATATTTTGCTTCTTAAGCACACAACTACACATGTGCATACTCACATGAATGTATGGATGGATGAACGGATGGACAGAGGGATGGGTGTGGATTTAGATGGATGGATCTAAACATCTTTGTACTAATATATTAATGCACAAATATATTTCTTCATGCTTTTATGTGTTTCATTAACAAATAATTAGAAAGTCTGCTAACCAGTTTAATTTAATGTTGTCTTGACTTAAGTTTAGAAGAAAAGGATTTATGGTTTGTATAGGAAGATGGAGGCGTAGCTATGGCAGACGGATATGAGTAAAGAAGAAGGTAAATGGAAATTGATGAAGACAAATGCCATGGGTGGAATTCAAACCTGCTTTAGTTCTATAAATACAGTGGAAGGGTTAAAAGATGACTGTTATTTTGTGGTTGATATAAAAAGTTTCAGTGTGTTATTTTGTGCAGATGTGTAGAGTGGACTTGCTACAATAACGGAAGATGTTATTTTGTATGGATGTAGAGTAAGGGTGGGTAAAGCACATGAAAGTGTGTATTAAAGAATATTTCTATTTATTCATTGATGATTTCAGTTTTATAACTTGTAGTTTACTTACAACTCACAAGATGTTTCATCGCAAATTACTTTGCATACCATAAAGACGTGTTTCTAAAGAAACTGACTGAAATCATCAACCATACAATGGTTATAAAGTAGTCTTTTGCCACTGTTGTATCTGTCTTTTGACAACAGTTATTGCTCTGACAGATATTAGTATATTCCAAAGTCATCAGTAGAATGCTTCTATCTGGCACTGTATGACCCCCAGTCATACAGTGTTATTATCCTCAAAAGGCTGGATCGATATAATGTCCACTCAGTATCACAGTATAATTACTATATCAGCACAGACATGACTATCAACTCAGTCTACATGTACTCTCATACTCTATGTACTCTCTCAATACTGGATGACATCACCTTACATATAGTGACTGACTCATTCCACTCATCAAGTGGGAGGGGTTTACCATTATTACTAATTCCCTACAACACAACTATACCCAAGACCAACAAATTACAGAGCAAATGGAACCTAAAAGTTCAATAAGCATGGATCACATATTTTATCACCCAGTAAATGTATGTGCGTGTGTGTGTGTGTGTGTGTGTGTGTGTGTGTGTGTGTGTGTGTGATCACTTCTTGATCTGACAGGTAGAACCCTTTGAGGAGTTTGTAAGCTGATAAGGGTGGAGGCTGCAAATGTTAAAGAGTGCTATGGGGGATGCTATGTGCTTAAAAGAGTTGATATGGTGGGTTCTGAGGAGGCTAGGAGTACATGAATGGCTTGTGGTTAACTCTCAATAAGGTGAGAGTTAACCATGAATTTGGTGTACAAGTAGGTTTTCATCAAGGCTCAATCCTCAGTCCCCTACTTTTCATCATTGTTCTCCAGGCCATAACGGGGGAATTCAAGACTGGCAGCCTCTGGGAACTACTATATGCTGACAATCTTGCCTGCACAGCAGATTGTATATCAGAGCTAGAAAAGAAATTTCTGGTGTAGAAGCAAGATCTGGAATTTAAAGGCCTTAAGGTTAACTTAGCAAAGACTAAGGTCTTAGTAAGCAGAAAAACAGACAGGACCCTACCCTGCTTCAGGTAAGTGGTCACTTGATTTGTAGGAAAGGTGTAGGCAGGAATTTCATTCAGTGTATCCAGTGTAAACTATGGACACAGAAAAGGTGCAATGGAATAATAAGAAGGTCATCAGAGAAAGTAGTGTTTATATGTGAAAGATGCATAGCAGCCATAAAAACTACAGATACTCAGGAAATCTATTTTCTCAAATGCCTCAGAGACTCTTTAGAGGTACTGAATAATTTCTGCTACCTAGGAGACGAAATTAGTAGTAGTGGAGGTTGTACAGAGAGTGCAATAATTAGAATAATGATAGGGTAGAGGAAATTCAGAGAGCTTTTATCCCTGTTGGCAGCCAAAAGTTTCTCTAAGTGAAAGGAAAATTGTGTGATGCATGCATATAAACAACAATTCTACATGGTAGCGAGATGTGGGCCTTGAATGCAGAGGACATGCAAAGGCTAGAGAGAAATATTAAAAGGTTAAGAAAATCAAATAACTTCAATTTCGTTGTCAAAATCTAGTGCCTTTTAGCCTTTCTTCTATCAAAATTAATGAAATGAAACCATACGAATGAAGTAATTACCTCATCTTATTACATGTGGAAGGTTAAAAATAATTTTAACAACAGAAGAAAGTCTTTTTGATGAAGTCATACTTAGGGATAAAACATCTCTAGCTCTAATAATTACCAAGCTGTTGTTATTTCACTTCTTTGTTTTGTGGAAAAACAACTGTATTCAATGTGCAGTGGAATCAAAATTCCAACAGATAGAACTACTTTAATGGATGTTTTACTTAAAATCAAATTGTATTATTCAATAAAACTGTTGTTCTTTGAAATTTCAGATGCTTGCTAAATGTGTGTGTGTGAAGGCATATGGCTTTACTGGGCTCCTTTTTGGGGCAATTAGTCTTTGGACTGTGCAGCATGTTATGTCCTTGAGCAAAGTACTTCACTTCATGGAGTTTTAGTTCACTCAGTTGAA
Organism: Octopus bimaculoides; assembly: GCF_046866305.1. NCBI lineage: Eukaryota > Metazoa > Mollusca > Cephalopoda > Octopoda > Octopodidae > Octopus > Octopus bimaculoides. The sequence goes on from NC_142946.1 coordinate 30,865,661, forward strand.
AATTAGGGTATCAGTGGTAGTGAAGACGGGACGGGGTTAATCCTGTTACAGATTGGCATACCAATTAGATGGAAGTCCTGGACTCTTAGTAGCTTAAACACCATGGAAATTAGGAAGAGCTCTTGCTTAATGAGTCTTTAGCCTTAAGAAAGACTTGAACATTTTTTTAACAATGATGTATGCCTTGGATATAACTATGATAGAGCACGTTTTAAAAAGATAGAAAGTTGCACATGAGCAATCACAGTAGCCGAGAAAGAATATTCTAGACACTAGTTCTGTTTAATGCCTGAATACCACCCAGTTTAACATCCCAACCTAGTCCTTCAATGTCTTTATAGAAGTTCACTCTGTTGCAAGCATTTCAAGTAGATTCTTAATTAGACCCCCTGCCAATGAACAGTCTCGACAACAGTCATATTGATTACACTAGTAGACAATGCAGCTGGACTAAATTATTGAAAGAAATGAGATGACGATGATGATGATGATGACTATTTGCTTTTAGCCACCATTACATTTCAAATCATCACTATAATTATCGTTGTCATGGTGATAGTGATAATGATGTGCTAATGACTGCTATTCTACATTGATAAAGTCTATAAAAATGTATTTGTTCAGCTAACATAGTCTGTATTATGTCATTTAATAATCCTAATTGGTTTAGGTCAATTCCAATAAATTCAATCTATGTCTTTTATAACTGACTGAGAATTATAAAAAAACTATTTTATCTAGTTCTCATCTTTCTCTCTAATCTGTTAAAATTTTCTAATGAAGTCTCAATAGAGTGGTAGAAACTTTCTCCATTCCCCCTCCTGTAAACCCCACTATTTTCATTTCAACTATACTAATATGCCCTGTTATTCCAGTTGCCAGTACCTTAAATGTTTTATATAATGAACTACTGTTGACTAGTAGATTCATTTGGTGTGTGGGGTTTGCTATGATTGGAGAGGGTAGCTCACAGTGGATTGCTAATATCTGTTTAGAGTATGCAAAAATTCTAAGAAAGAGAAAAGGGATTACAGTGGACTGGAGGTAACCAGAGTAATGATAGCTGGTTATATTTGTCATGAGAGGGGTAAACTGCCCATACTACTGACCAAACAAGGCTCAATGGAGAGCAAATTCTATTTCACCTGGAAACCCCCAGAAACAGGGAGAAACATTACATGAGAGAGAAAGGGATATGCATATCAATGTTTAAAATTTACTGGCAACATCAGCTACTTATAAAAACACAAATTATTATTAACAATGATAATTTCTAATTTATGCATAAGGTGAGTAATTTGAACAGTGAGATTTGAACAGAATGAGCCAGAATGAATGTTTTGTGTAATGATTCAGCCAATTGACTGCTGTATTATAAATAGCAACAGAAATGCCAGAAGAAATATAGTTACATAGATTGTTCTATAAAGACACCAAGAATGTGGAAAATCATGACATCAGATGAGTGACTCCAAAAAGGAGATTTAAAGGGAGAAGCTAACAATTTGTTTGGGATTGTCCAAGATCGAGTTCAAAGCACTAGTTCAGTGAGCAAGAGAATTATTCTGTTGTTACAACAAAGAAGTGTCACTTATGTAATCAGCCAGTGAAAAACATTGAACAAGCTGCAAAATGTTACCTTAGAAAGAATACAAGAAATGTCAAGGTTTATACCTTATTTTATAATGATCACATAAAAAGTATGTACACGAATCTCCGAAGATGCTCAAATAAGAAGTTTTGTCTTTTCAACCTCGTTCATCTACTCTTCTATTTCTGCGCAGATCATTCGTCTACCTCGTTGTTGCCTTAAGATAACCTTAGTTCACACATTTCCTTAACTGCAACATATTCATTCATTCATTTATTAAAGTTTATCAAACCATCACTTATTTCTCTAATTTTGTCATAGATTGGCTGACCAAAAACTCAGATTTTTCACTTCTATTTTACTATTATCAACATTTGCTGTCTCATTAAATTATGCTACACAAATCCCAAAAGAATATTTTTCTCCCTCATTCTGTCTCTCTCTCTGCCTCATTCTGTCTCTCTCTCTGCCTCATTCTGTCTCTCTCTGTGCCTCATTCTGTCTCTTTCTCTGCCTCATTCTGTCTCTCTCTCTGCCTCATTCTGTCTCTCTCTCTCTCTCTCAACCTCACTCTGTCTGTCTCTGTTTCTTTCTCCCTCTTTCGATTACCACTGGCTTCGCCAAGACTCCCTCCACCACCACCACCACCACCCTATATAAACTAGCGCACACACTCGGATTCCCCTACTCAATTATTTTTCATACCACCGGCAAAAGAATATGTATTCAGAAGATGCTCTCGTCTAAATTTGCTAGTTTGTGGTACACCCGCTCCACCTGTACCAGAAGTTCCTATCCTCTGTCATCCTTTGGTTGTCTCCCATGAACACTTCTAAAGGCTTTACGCCATCCCCACCCCTACTTAAGGTTTATCTCTTATGTAAGGTAGTGATCATATAGTGCAAAAATATGATGGTGTAGTGTTTGCAAGTTGAATTGAAGGCTATTGTTTGTTTATGAATTCTGCCAAATGCGAGCTTTCTTTTCAGGTACATGGCACTGCTGTGCCCCGTTCCAGGGTCTCAAGGGCCCATATCTCCCACACCCTCAGGGTTGGCACTCTCAACGTCGGCACACTGAAAGGTAGGTCTGGTGAGATTGTTGAGATGCTTGAACGGAAATGTGTTGATATCTGCTGCCTCCAAGAAGTAAGGTATAGAGGAGGTTCCACTAGGTTCCTCACAGGCAAAGAACACAGGTACAAGATTTTCTGGGTAGGAAACACTGACGGGGTCGGGGGCATGGGTATACTTCTTGCGGAGAGATAGGTATATGAGGTAATCAAGGTAGTCAGAGTATGCGACAGAATACTTAAGATTAGATTAGTGCTTCATCATGGGTTAGCAACCATTATATCGGCCTATACCCCTCAGCTAGGGCTACCCGGTGGACAGAAAGACTGATTCTATGACACCCTCTTGCAGACTACCGCGTTGACGAATGACGGGGATCTCTTTGTGGCTGGTGACTTCAATGGACATGTTGGACAACATACAGGGGGCTTCCATGGCGTACATGGAGGCTACAGTTTTGGTTCCCGCAATGAGGAGGGAACCAGGCTGATGGAGTTCTGCGATGCAAATGATCTTATGGTTTGCAATACTAACTTCAGGAAACCAGCAAGTCACCTAGTCACCTACCATTCTGGCAGACACACTAGCCAAATTGACTACATCCTTGCCAAAAAAAGGGAAAGATGGCTGCTTATAAATGCCAAACCTTCCCAGGCAAAGTATGTACCCCCACAACATAGACTGATAGATAGTGACTTCAGGACCAGGGCTAAGTGAATGCCCAGAAGATGACTAGCATGGAGGAGAAGGGTTTGGAAGATTAAAGATCCTGTGAATGGACAGAGATTTAGAGACATATTACTCGAAGCCTTTGACAAAATAGAAGGGGATATAGCTTCACACGATGTAGAAGACAACTGGAGGTTTCTATGGGACAACCTGCTGAGGGCCACTGAGCAGATCTGTGGATGGTACAAAATCCCCTCTCGACCCAAAATAAGGTGGTGGTGGAACAATGTTGTTGACAGGGCTATTAGAGAAAAGAAACAGGCTTGGAAGGACTGGAAGAATGGTGGTAGCAGGGAATTGTATCAGACTGCCAGAAGGGAAGCTAGGAGACAGGTTTATTTAACCAGAGAGGAAGCAGATAACAAAAAATTTGCCAGTGTTCTGCACCGTGAGGAGCAAAGACTTGAGGTATTTTGTGTTGCAAAGACAGTGAGTGAGAGAGAATCGTGATGTCGTAGGAGAGAAATGTGTCCGCATAGATGATGGTTCACTTGCACTAAACGAGGCTGCAAAGAGATAGGTTTGGAGATGCCACTATGAAAGGTTGCTTAATAAAGAGAATGAATGGGAGAAAGAGAGTCTGCTGAATGTTGACCCAACAGAGGGACCAGCTATCCGAGTTGACAGTATCTTGGTAGAGAAAGCAATTAAGAGTATGAAGACAGGGATAGACCCCTGCCCATCAGGAATCACTGCAGAGATGCTCAAAATAGCTGGCAGTATCGGCTATAGCCTAGTCACCTGTAAAGTTAACGAGGTGATACACGAAGGAGTCATACCCAATGACTGGTGTAGCAGCGCCACAGTCATCTGCTACAAAGGTAAAGGTGACACTTTAGATACAAATAATTACAGAGGTATCAAGTTGTTGGATCAGGTAATGAATGTCATGGAAAGGGGCATAGCCCAACTAATTAGGGAGAGAGTCAGTTTAGATGAGATGCAGTTTGGGTTCATGCCAGGGAAAAGCACCACTGATGCTATATTTCTGGTAAGACAGCTGCAAGAGAAATACCTAGCCAAAGATAAACCTCTGTACCTGGCTTTTGTTGACAGGGAGAAAGCCTTTGAGAGGGTCAATGAGGAAACTAGAGATAAATGAATGGTTAGTGAGAGCTGTGCGAGCCATGTACAGGGATGCTGTCAGAAAAGTGAGTAGAATGAGTACAATGAAGAATTCTGGGTAGAGGTAGGTGTCCACCAAGGTTCAGTCCTCAGCCCCCTCCTATTTATCATAGTCCTCCTGGCAATAACAGAGGAATTCAAGACAGGATGCCCCTGGGAGCTCCTCTATGCTGATGACCTTGCTCTAATTGCTGAGTTACTATCAGAACTAGAGGAGCAGTTTCAGGTGTGGAAATAAGGATTAGAATTGAAAGGCGTTAGAGTCAACCTAGCTAAAATCAAAGTCCTAATAAGTAGGAAGGCAGACAAACCACAAATCCCTTCAGGTAGATGTCCCTGCTCGATCTGTAGAAAAGGTGTAGGTAGAAACTCTATAAGATGTACCCAGTATAAGCTATGGACACATAAGAGGTGCAGCAATATCAAAGGAAGGCTAACAGGAAAGATAGTTTTTGCATGTGTCAGATGCTCAGGAGCAATAAACACTGAAAATGTGCAGAGAACAACTTCTGCCACATTCCAGGGAGAAAAACTAGAAGTAGCTGTTAGCTTCCGTTACCTAGGTGACCAAGTCAGGAGCGGGAGAGGGTGTGCTGAAAGTGTAGCTGCTAGAATAAGAATAGCCTGGGCAAAGTTCAGAGAGCTCTTACCTCTGCTGGTGATAAAGTGTCTCTCACTCAGAGTAAAAGGCAGACTGTATGACACATGTGTATGAACAGCCATGCTACATGGCAGTGAAACATGGGCCGTGACTGCTGAGGACATGTGTAAGTTCGCAAGAAATGAAGCCAGTATGCTCCGATGGATGAGTAATGTCAGTGTGCATACCCGACAGGATGTAAGTATCTTGAGAGAAAAGTTGAACCTAAGAAGTATCAGTTGTGGTGTACAAGAGAGATGACTGCACTGGTATGGTCATGTGGCAAGAATGGATGAAGATAGCTGTGTGAAAAAGTGCCACACCCTAGCGGTTGAGGGAACCTGTGGCTTCCGTCCTGGTGGCATGTAAAAAGTACCATTTGAACGTGATCGTTACCAGTGTCATTGCCAGTGTTGCTGGACTGGCTCCCGTGCAGATGGCATGTAAAAAAACACCACTTGAGTGTAGCCGTTGCCAGTACCGCCAGACTAGCCCTTGTGCCAGTGACATCACTCTCAGAGTGGTTGGCATTAGGAAGGGCATCCAGCTGCAGAAACTGCCAGACCAATTGGAGCTTGGTGCAGCCATCTGGTTCACCAGTCCTCAGTCAAATCGTCCAACCCATGCTAGCATGGAAAGTGAACGTTAAACGATGATGATGATGATGGTGATGATGGTGGTACAATCATGTACCAGAAAAGGCTTCAAATGAACATAGTAAACTAAAAAAGCTTGTGGGGTTTTGACATTCAGACTGATAGAAAATTTAAGCACTATAGGCATCAGTATACATGACATAGAAAAGACAATGCTTTACACTAGATGTTATAATCCTTTCAGACAGAGACATTGCATACAAAGAAGGGATTTTAAGATATGTTGAGTTAAAAGTAGAAATATCAAGAATGTATGTCTAGCAGCAAAATACCAGTTATCAGCAAAGCATTAGGTTCAATTCCATTTAAATATTTTAACACCTGACATAGCTGAAGATCAAGACCACTCCAAAAATTTTCATTCCTTGGAACAGATATTCTGTGTATGACCTTTTGTCAAGGCTTGACAGTTAATGTGAATGAAAAATAGCAAAAACCATTATTTTATATCCATATTGTACAATGAAATAATAATATTCCGTTTACATATTTGTTTTGCAAGATTTTTGATGTGAAATCGTGTGTTGAAACAGATGTTGTTGTACTTGGGGATGGTCATATTGCCAGTTTAGCCAATAAAAACACACGCACTGTATATTTGGTGATATTTAGCAAGGTGAGACACACATAAGAAAGAAGAAAGCAAAGGACCACTGATGAGGTCACAGAAGTGTGACGAAAGAACTCTGGCCGAAATAGGATTAATGTAATATAATGTAATATAAAGCTGAAGCAAATTAACACCAAATATATAGTGCGTGTGTTTTTATTGGCTAAACTGGCAATATGACCATCCCCAAGTACAACAACGAAATAATAATAGTTTTTAATTTATGCATACGGGTAGTAATTTTTAGGAGAATGGGTTAGTTAACTCCATCCTTGATTACCACTTTATTTTACCGACTCTGAGAGAATGAAAGACAAGTCTAAGTTTGGCAAGACTTGAACTTTGAATGCAAAGTGCCAAAAAAAAAAAAAAAAAAATACTGCATAGCATTTCATCCAATGCTTTAACAATTCTGCTTGCTAAGTGTCATAAGTTTTACATATATCTCCAGATGCAATATTTGAATATATCATCAATGTTGAATCCTGAAGTTAGTAGGTGTTTCACGTCTCACGTCTTTATCCAGCTGATTTAGATTGATCAAGCCTAAGTTTGTGTTCAAGTAGTATTCTACTGGCACTTCAAACACCTCTTTTCAACTAACCATCTAGTTGCTTTCTCAATGGCCTCAGTGGTTAAAAAAAGTTCCTGAACTAGTTCTGTAGTACACCAGCAGATGGTAGCACACAGTTGTGTGCACAGTGAAAGCTAACAGTTAACTTCTTGAGGCAGTGTGCCAAATGACAACACTATGTTTACTTTGCAAGTTGTGAAATTTGTGTTTTTGTGATCATGTGTTTGCTGTAGTCTGTGATTTTTGTTATGGACAGGAAGATGGAACAAAGAGCCAATGTGAAATTTTGCATTAAACTTAGGAAGTCTGACGCAGAGACATTGAGCATGCTGCAGCAAGCTTACGGTGACAAGGCAATGTGTCTTATGAGTGGCATGGGCACTTCAAAAGTAGAAGAACATTCCTGAAAGATGATGAGCAGCCTGGAGAACTGCCACGAGTGTTACCCCCAGAAATGTGGAGAAAATTCATCAGCATGTGCATGAGGATCATCGGAGGACAATCAACAACGTTTTGAAGTGTTTGAGGGAGGACATTTGGTGAAAGCAATTGGATCTGTAGAGCCTCAAGAATTGGATTCTTCATGACTACAATGCACCCTTTCACTGAGCTCTCCTCACTTTTGAGTTTATTATCAAAAACAACATGGTATCCCTTCCACACCTGCCTTATTCATCAGATTTAGCACCTGCAGGCTTCCATCTCTCCCCCAAGAAGAAAATGCAGCTCAAGATCAAGGGCAAATTGCAGAAGGAAACTGACTTCCAGGCCAGATTCCAAAACTGGCAAGAACATTGGGACCAGTGTATTACTGTGAAGGAGATGATATTAAAGAGTAGGTAAATAAGTTATTTTTTATTAAACATAACTAGTCCAGGAACTTTTTTATACCACTTCGTATGTTGTTCTTATTGGCTTTTCTTCTGTTTATTTCTGTAATGCCCAGGGTTCCGTAGGCTCTACTCAAGGTACAACCTGCAAACCCTCAACTACCACTCTCCACAGCAGAAGCGGACAGTCAAGTATCAGTGGAGAAAGAGCAGGCAAGCAGAATGTTGGGGATGAAGAGACAGGGTGCCTGGAGGAAGTGGGAGCAGGTAAGGGAGTGGAATGTCACCTGGCACAACATCTGAAAAAGGAACTTGTAGAGGATCGAGTTCATGATCCAGAGGGTCTATGATGTCTCCTAAACCAATCCAACCTATTTACATGAGATTTAGTTGCCCTACACCCCCAGTGTTCTAAGACAGTGACATTCAAGCACATCCTAAGCAGCAACTTCAAGTCAGTCAGAGAGGGACACTATCATTGGAGACACAAAGGCAATGAACTAGGTTTCAGTGACAATAGAAATGCCAACACTAGCTCACCAGTTTATTGATAATAATAATGATGGTTTCAAATTTTGGCACATGGCCAGCAATTTCAGAGGAGGGGGAAGTTGGTTTGATTACATTGACTCCAGCACTTGACTGGTACTTATTTCATCAATCTCAAAAGGATGAAATATGAAGTTGACATTGGCAGAACATAAAGAGAGATGAAATGCTGTTAAGCATTTTGCCTGGCATGCTAACAATTCTGCCCACTCATTGCCTTCTTAAAAAAAAAAAAATAATAATAATAATAATAATAATAATAATAATAATAATAATAATAATAATAATAATATGATAATGATAATAATAATAATAATAATAATAATAATAATAATAATAATAATATGATAATGATAATAATAATAATAATAATAATAATAATAATAATAATAATAATAATAATAATAACGATAATAATAATAATAATAATAATAATAATAATAATAATAATAATAATAATAATAATAATGATGATGATGATGATGATGATGATAATGATAATAATAATAATTTCTTTTATTGGCCACAAGGGCTCAAAGCATGGTGGATAATATCGAAGGACAAGTTACAGCACACAAAACAAAAAACAAAAAACAAAAAACAAAAAAAACAGGTGGGGTTTACATTGATCAAAGGGTGATACTGCCATATTAAGGGATATAACAGAGGATATATAATAGAAATTAAAGAAATAAATAATAAATTAAAAAATAATAAGAATCCTCATTAGCAGGGTAGCCTACTTAGAGTAAACCCCATGCAAAAATCCTGGATTACTCTGTCATCCCCAGGGCATAGGAAAGTGCCCTCTTCCATTTTCTTTCCTCCTGCTTAGAAAAGCATACTCAGAGTCAATCCATCCAGTCTCACCAGTCTTGCCACTGTTAGCCATGTTTTGATAAACACACTAAAAGGCAGTACCTTCTGCTCTACCCTCACCTTCCTTTTCAAATGATATTTGAAGAAATTGATGAGGGCTTGACCAGATAAGAAACTGCCAGTCTTCAAACCTTTCAGACCACACAGCCTCTTTTTCCACAGCCACTATGCAGAGAAAGATCTGCCTTCCTTCTCTGTTACGGAAAGGTGGTAATGATGATGATGAAGATTTCTTTAATAACTGTTTCTAACTTAGGCACATGGACAGCAACTGTAGGGGGAGGTTGCTTAGTCAATTAAACCAACATCAGTACTTTATATAATTGAAATAATAATAGTAGTAATTAACAGTAATTATTAGTTCCTTTATAGATTCCATACTATCTTTGCACAAACTTCTAATGTAAACTTAACTTCCTGAAATAACAATAAGAAAAACAAATTTAATTATCTGTTAAATTTATCTATAAATGTAAGTAACAAAGATCGTTGTCAATTTAAAGAATTCTGACTAACATTTATCGTATGAATAATATTTAAAACATACAAAAATTGATAGCACTGCTAGTGAATATTGTTGTGTAGTAAAATTAAGATTTTTACATATTTTATTACTATCTTATTTCATTACTTTATATCCATTTCTCCAGAAAAGTGTTTGTACATTTTCTCATTTGCATATTATAATAAATTACAGTATTTCACAATATATCACATCTATGTTCTGGCCTTACAATGGAAAACATTATAAAGAATACATTGAGCAGAAAAAAGTCTATAATATTTATTCTGCTCACAATGATGTTTGTGTGTACAAGTGTTATACTTTAAACAAACTTCACTATAGAATAAAATGAAAAAAGAAAAGAGTCTTTAAAATAATGAAATAGTGTTATGAAGATCTATAAATTTATGAATCAAAAATGAAAAATAAAAAACTCATAGAATATTGGAAAATCCATCAGTTCCTGTGGTTATGTTAAAAATATTTGGAAAACATTGTCTAAATGTTCTGCTTGAAGTTTTTTTTAATTACATATGATTCAAACAGCTAAATGAATTAATTTTTAAAAAATCTTTTTTGTTTCAAAAACTAAAACATTCATTACTGTAGTCATATTGATATCTTTCTTTATTGTCATCTTTAATTCAATTTTTAACATTATATTGTCTTGTATAATTATCTACATTAGTATTTATTAAACAGTTATCACATTATCATTTCGTACAGTTACTGCATTGTCATTTCATACATAGTTATCACATTGCCATTTCATGTACAGTCATCACACTGTCATTTCATATTTCGTTACCACATAGTAATTTTATATAGCTGTCACATTATCATTTCATATGTAGTTATCACATTGTGATTTCATAATGTTATCGCATTGTCTTTTTGCATAATTATTGTAAAAGTGTCTCTTCATTACTGTAGTCCTAAAGGGAAGATATTCAGCTCAAACACAATTATTGACTCCTGCTTCTACATCCACTTATATACTTATTTATTTTAACACACTCACAAATTTCTAGCATTGTAATTGAATATTAACTACAATATTTCAAATTAAATTAGATGCACTAAATGGAACAAGATGAGAATTATACAAATTATACAACAGCAAAAAAGTAGAAATACAGCTAAAAAAAGAAAGATTTGTTGAAAAAGTCCCAAAATTTGAGATGGTGTAAATACAGAACTATTGCAGATTCTTCAATTACCTGCACAACAGGCATATAGTTCATTACAGTTTGAGATTACTTAAAAAATTTTTAATTTATTGTAAGTAAGAAATATTTGGAAGGAGAGGATATCAATTCTGTGAAAGAGTTTATGTCTTAGAATTGTGAAAGTGAACAGTGATACATCTCTTCTAAACATCTTTTTATCCCAAAGCTAGAATAATAAATTCAAATAAAAATTACCTTAATGGGTTGGATGTATGAACAAATGCAAAACCTGCTGGGAAGTGGGTATGACATTTAGTTATAGCTATTCTGCTGTATTGTCAATCCTTTAAGTTGACATTGGAAAGGAACAGATTTAAAGGAATGAGTGTAATAATTTAATGCCTCTTGATTTTTTTCTTAAGTACAACAACTAAGATATTGTATCCAGCTGTAATGAAAACAAAAAGATTCCCTACATTTACTATACAGATGAAGAGTTCTAGTTGGAATAATGAATTGTTATATTTAATGTATAAACCTTGAATTATTACTGACATAGGTTTTATAAATGTGCTGCAGAGTGTGAAGGTTGAAGAAATACATATATGTATAGAAAAGCATAAAACCAATTACAACTTTAAAAGAAAAACATTTAGTTTCCATGGCTATCCTCACTGATGGTTGTGAATGTTGGGTAATGACTGAAAGACTATGTTTGCATATACATGTAGCCAAAATAGGGTTTCTTCAACGGATCTCTGGAGTAACATTACTTGACAGTGTGTGTAGCTTCATGATCAGGAAGTATCTCCAGGCTGAGGTTACAGTTCCAGTACTATGGATATGTAATTAGAATGTCATAGAAAAGGATCAGAAGACAGATTCTTCTGGCTGAGCCAAACAGCAGGAATCCTAGGGGTAGACCAAGAATGAGATGGTTGGATAATAATCCATAGTCTCTGCTGGTTACATCTGGGAATCTAGCAGGAAAGTTTAATGATAGTTGTTTCTGATAAGACGGTATTGAAGACACAACCCTTCAACGAATAGTGGGCAGTGAAAATGAGTGAATAGATTAATACTGGATGATTTAAGTTTCGATATAAAGTATCTGAGAAAAAGAAAATCCTGGTCATAGCAGAAACCTTTTTGATTGTAAGTCTTAGAATTGAAGATCTGGTGCTTAACAACAAGAACAACTGTATTATGAGAAAATAGATTATTTTGAGGTATTGAATTATTTTTAGTTGTTGCTTAGTGGTTTATTTGCCAACCAATTGATCTATCTCAGATAAAGTAAAAGTAAAAACACCATCAAACATTCAGACTGAAGAGAACGAGAAGATCGTGATGGAAAACATCCAGAATATAGCTAATACAATACACCAGAGCATCAAGGTAACAATAGATTACCCAACAGGACACCTAAACATGAAACTCCCAGTACTTGACACAGAACTTTGGCTAGAAACAATTAATGACAAAGTTCAAATCCTCCACTCACATTATATGAAACCTATATCTTCAAAGTATGTTATCCATAAGAATTCGGCTCTATCACACAGTGTGAAAATCAATATATTAATAGCCGATTTGGTTAGAATAATGAAAAACATATCCCCCCTGTGCAGTCCATGGGAGGGGCAAAAACATATTCAAGACTTCATGCATCGCATGCAATTTTCGGGATACAGCCAGAAAGATAGAATCCGGGTATACAGAGGAGCTAACAAGAAATTTGAGGAGATTGTTGTCAAAGATACAAATGGAACACAACCTAGATACCGTAACAAACAGTGGAATAGACTACAAAGGATTAGTGACAAAACAAACAAAAAGACCACGTGGTACAATACCGACAAGTTCCAGGGAGTAATGTTTGTGGACGCCACGCCACACGGAGAACTGGCCCGCAGATTTCGAAAAATCCTCAAAAGTACCAAGTTGAGGATAAATGTTATAGAAAAACCAGGGAGATCAATTAGATCAATAATATGTAAAACATATCCCTTCAGAAGAACAAGGTGTGTTGAGGAGAGTTGCATTGTGTGCAAAAATAGTCCTGGTGCCAACTGCAAAGCCAGAAATGTAGTCTACAAAATAAGCTGTATGGATGGTGAGTGTAAAAACAGAAACACGACATATATAGGTGAAACGGCAAGAAGTTTGGCTGAGCGTGTAAACGAACATTGGAGGGACTATAATAATCAAAAACAAACCTCGGTGCTCTACCAGCATGCCAAAGAACAACATGGTGGTGTACTGGACAGAATTAGCATAGAAATCCTGTCTAGACACCCCGGTGACGCATCGTTGCGACAAATACAGGAGTCGGTCCTCATAACTGAAACGCAACCAATTTTAAACACCAAATACACGTAGATGAGGGCCTTACAATTGCCCATGGTTGCATGTGTTGTTCACACATATGATGCGGAATATGAACGTAAATAAATTAATTAAAAAGTCTCTATCTGATCTGATATAAACGAAATTGTTACAAACACACATATGGACACACATACTTACATATAAGCACAAACACATAAGTGCGTGCACACATATGAGCATGCACACATACGAGCTTGCACACACTCACATGCTCATACCAAACAGTTTCGAAACAACGCCAAAACAACGCCAGATCATATATTCAAAATAAATGGAAGTGGAGAGACAAGTTACTGAAGAGATTGCAAGAGTGCAATGAAATAATTTAACAAAAAACTATATAAATTAATAAAGGACTGAACCAGTGCGTGTGTTTATTACCGGCATAATGCCTCTCCCAAGGTTTAATTGTAAAATAAAGAATGTTATCAAGAAAATACGTCCAAATTATCTCCTTAAATTTTCTTGTAACAAGTCATTCTGTAAAAGTAAACTTTTAACACATATTTGGAGAAATATGATGTATTTGGTGATGAGAGTTGGAAGTATAAAAGCAGAATAAAAGTGAAGGTGGAAAAAATATGAAATTAAAATAAATGTGAAATTAGATTAGATGTGAAGGGGTCTTAAACTGTGTTAGTCATATCTTTCCTTATCTTTAATTCAGAGAAAATATCTAGGACTACATGAAATAATGTATTATTTTGAGGGAGATATAGCTGCAAATTTTAGCAATTCAAGTGACTATACGCAGGTTTCAATGTTGGTCCATTTCCTCTATTGTTCATTCAAAATATGCATGTTACTTTAGCTAGTCTCCTTCAAACTGGAAGTTATTTGCTAATACATGGACATCTTAGGATTATCAGTATCACTGGATATTACATATGTCTGTACATCTCAGTCATCTCTCACCTAATCAGTCTCCAATAACTAATCCTTGTATTTTCTCACAATCACATTTCATTTCTAATGTATCCTGTTTAATATTCAAGGCAATTACTGATCCTTGTATGTGTGAAAAAGATAATCTAATTTCTTGTACTCATAATTTAGCCCATAAAGCAAAACTCCATGTGAAAGAAATGGATGATAAGTGCTTTGTGATATATTGTTCTATGGCAAAGGAAGGGGCCTAGGGAAGGAGAAGCAGCTAGAAAATGATGAGCAGCAATATGATGTATGGCAGACATACCAAATCCACAACAGTATGGAAAAACAGTCATTAAAATGACGATGATGGTATTTGGCTACCTTACAGAATGTTTCATATTTTAATTAATTTATCAGCTAATTATTACAGAAATCCTTTCAGTTATTGCAAGCCAATAACTCACTTTCATACTGTTTAAAAGTAGATAGTTTAAACAAGCCTCTTGCAGTTTCTGACTATCAAAAATCACTTGCAATACATTTGTTCACCCAGGATTACAAGAGAAGACATTTAAGCAGGATACCATATAGTAGGACTGAGCCTGTAATCATATAGTTACAGAGTGAACTTCTTAACTATACAGCCATGCCTGTATATGTACAAATACATATACATGCCTTCACACACACACACACACACATACACACACACACACACACACATACACACACACACAATTATACATACTCAGATACACACAGATATGCACACATATAGTTATAGTGTTTACAAAATGGAAGACAGCATATAATATTTTATAGGAAAATGACAATAACAAAGAAAATGACATAAGAAAATCAAACAGTAAATTGATAAAAATCAATAAATCAAATGAAATTCAGCAGAATTCTTCACCAGTTGCACTTCTGTGAAACAGTAGTTTTAAAACTAATTGTATTAAGAAATTAAATACAGTATAATTCATATTTTTGTTTGTGAATACAAAGACACCAAGACTTTTGATACAGATCTAAAGAAAAAAATTATGAACGAATTATAAAGGCTTGTTGTGTATATAGATTTGTAAATTATATCTATTGAGTAAAATGGTTAAACAGACAGAAATTCTATTAAATGTCTGCTTTAATCACAAGAACAAAATACTGCAGTGAAAGTTAATGGATTATATTATTCAAGTTATGTTCATTGAAATCCTAAACTGTATTTAATGAATGTCTGCATACTGACACAAATACCCATTAAGGAAATGAATTGAACGTTTTGGATACACGATATTTTCTGAAGCTTCAGATATCTTATATGCTTCCTTGTTTACCTCACGTTAGCCATGTCCCAACTCTGTTAATTCCATAAAGGATTTTTGTATAAATTACCACTGTTTTACTTTTCTGCTGTACCTACCATAAATACCACTTTATTTTCTGGATAGTCATGTCATCATTTGTAGGAGTGATACATGTATACTAAAGGATCATTCCTTTCCTATTTTACTCTGCACATTAGCTAGAATAGTTTTGTACTATTTTAGATCAGATCTAGTTACAGAATTAGTAATATTCTGTGATTATCAATATATTTGAAATAAAAATGAATTATATTTATTTACAGCTGACCAAAGGTCTGCTGAAACAATGAGAGAGGGAATCATAGAAGGAAGAAAACTATGATGGTGAAAGAAAGAGAATTTAAAAGGAAAGAGAGAATTAGTTACAACATAAGAGAATGAGAGACAGGATGTAGAAAGTGGTGTTTTAGCCAGATACAAAACACTGACTATAGAAGAAATTATTATAGTTGATCTGATTGACAACACTGAATTACTGTGAGATTCAAACAGAAATGCAATGTATCAATTTACAAAGAAGCTCAATGCACAACCATTTTTACCAAATTCTTTGCTTTGAAGAGGTTTGAGGAAAAGAAATAGTCTAGAGAATGAATGTTCATATATGATATATGGATGCACATGTACCCAAAGATACATATTCATGTTATACACAGCTTACCAAGAAAGGCTGTATTAGTCTTCATTAAACAAAGTTAGTTTTACTTCACATTTATTATTGTAATTATGTTAACAGCATCTAAACTGAAGTGGTTAACAGTACTCAAAACGTTTTGTATGGGACATCTAACTAAGGATAGACATAAGGAGACAAAAGCTGATTAATATGGAAATATTTACTACTGTTATGATGTATATCTTCATTTTTTATCTTTTACTTGTTTCATTCATCTGACTGCAGCCATGCTGACACACTGCCTTGAAAAATGTTTGGTTGAATGTATCGAACCCAGTACTCACGTTTTTAAAGCCTGCTACTTATTTTATTGGTCTATTTTGCCCAACTGCTTACAGGGATGTAAACTCACCAGTACCAATTGTCAAGCAGTGGTGGGAGACAAGCACAGGGATAAAGACACACACTCACACACACAAGTATATATATATATATATATATATATATATATATATATATATATGTGTGTGTAATTGTTAAAGAGGACAACAAATGCTGAGGCAAGGCAAACATCTCAAGTCATATACATTATTATTATTGGAAAAAAAAACGAAAAAATTCAGTCTTACAGCTGTTTCTGGGATATACCAGAGTATAGGATATTCCATCATTGGAGACAAATAGGGAGAATGAGAAGTGTATAGATTAATGAAGTGATTACATAGAGGACAGGAGTAAAGGAATAAGGAGATGAAGAAAAGGAAGAAAAAAGAAGCATAAAGGTTCACAGTTCAACTTTCTGATTGTGTAGAAGTAAGCCCATGAGTCCTTAAGTGCAATCCTGCATAAATCCATGTAGGTTAAAGTTCTGATAGTGCAAATATCCAGAAATAGACACGAACATGTCAACATTCAATAACAGAATGGTAGAGGAGGTGGCTATTAAGTGGTAAATAGAAAGAAAAGTAAATAAGTAGAAAGAGAGGTAGATAGAGTGAAGGAGGAAACTGACGCAGGCACTAATAGGTTTACTGAAACTAACAATACTAACTATAATATAACTATACTATACTATAACCACTACAACTAATAATACCTATACTTCAACTACTACTACTACTACTATTACTGCTACTACTACTAATATTACTACTACTAGTAATAATAATAATTATTATAATAGTGATGCCGATAACAATAATGAGGATAATAATAATAATGGTAATGCTGGCATTGATAATGATAGTAGAAATGATGGCAGTAATAACAGCAATATCATGAACAATTCACCTAATACTACCCTAGACACTACCAGCACTACCTCATTTCTCCAATTAACCATCATAGAACTGAGAGCTGTAACTGCAGATTTGGCACAGACTGCCTGCTGCAAGCCCATTGCAGACGATTCAACATTGTATACAAATGCACTGTTCACAAGAGAGTAAATAACTCATATAGTTACAACATTCGATCTACTACAAATTTCAAACAAAGATATGCACAACTAAACTCGTTTAAATATAAAGAGAATAGCAATTCCACATCACTTGCCAGCCACATACACCATCTAATTAATGGAAAAATTCAATATAGACTTTCCTGGGCTATAATAGACTCTGGTATCCCATATCAGAGCCAGCACTCCATTTGTGGACTCTGCTTAAAAGAAGCCCTCAAAATTTTAACCCGTAACTCATCACAATTGCTTAATAAACACAACGAAGCCTTCACAATGTGAAAACACAAATTCTTCCACTTTAAAACTCCAATGAAATACAGAATGATATTTCACAGTTCTGTAGAAAACTATGCTTAACAGAGGAATTGTACGATAAAGAAAACAGGGATGAATCAATTGTAAGAAATGAGCAATTACAAGCCTTTGAAAGGTAAGAATAAAGCTTGAGATAAATTTTGTGATTTTTTTATTTACCTTCCCTTACAAAGAACTGTCACACCCTAAAATCAAGCCTAATACAAGTCGAAAGGAATGGAATATTATACATGAACTGTAAAACAATAACGACATTATAATTAAGGAAGCAGATAAGGGAAGTGCTACAGTTATTATGGATATTGAACACTACAAAAGAGATATACTATCTATATTACAAGATATGACCCACTATGAAAAGGTAAATAGCTATCAAAAATCAAAGACAATGGCTACACTGAACACATTCATTCACAGACATCAAAAACGTTCAACAAACAAAGAATGTGACGACTTAACCCATTTTGATTGCAAGACTAGCTACTTTTATGGTCTCCCCAAAATCCATAAGAATTTAACTATCAAGAAGGCATGTAAAGAACCAGCTTCAAATTGCATAAACATACAATATCCCACTGATAACTTAGACCAATCGTAGCAGGCCGGAACTGTGAAACACATAGACTCAGCAACTTTTTAGATATATTACTGAAACCTATTTTAAAATACATACCAAGTATTGTAAGAGGCGACCTGGACCTGTTAAACCACCTCCCAAAATGCATAAACAATGATACCACTATTGTATCTTTTGATGTGGTAAACCTCTATGCAACAACCCCACACCAACATGGACTAGAGGCAATAAATTTCTGGCTTGAGAATTCCCTCATAAAATTCCAGAAATAACTGAAACGTGTTTCATCACTGAAGGATTAAAGTTTATCCTCGAAAACAACATTTTTGACTTCAATGGCAATATTCACAAACAAATATCTGGGTCTGCGATGGGTGCAAAAGTTGCTCCTACTTACACCAATCTAGTCATGGCATACATGGAGGTTCATATATATGAACTATCTAAATTAAAATATGGCTAGAACTAATACAAATATCTACTAGAAACTGGAAACGCTACTTAGATGACTGCCTAATTCTATGGACGCACACATTTCAACAACTTATAGATTTCAAAAATCTAATCAACAGCATAAACAATAGTATTAACTTTACCATGGAATACAGTAAAATTCAACAACCATTCCTTGCTATACTAATTATCAAAAAAGATAGAATCATTGAAACAGATATTCACTACAAACAAACAGATTCTAAACAATACTTATTCTCCTCATGCCATCCCAAACACATGAAGAATAATATTCTCTTTAATCCAGCAAGAAGAATCTGCACGGTTGTCTCAAACCTTGAAACTCGCTATAAAAGTCTCCAGGAACTTAAACAAATACTACTTAAAAGACAATATCCATTAATGTTAATAGACAAGGGAATAGAATGTGTCAAAGCAATAAATATAAAAAAACTCCAAAAAATGAAAAAACGCTCCAGATACATCAAATATTTTACCCTTTATTACAAAACACAATCCAAGAAACAGAGGTTTACAATATTATCCACCAGAACATCTTACTACTAAAACAAGACTCAAGAACGAAACAAGCATTTAAAATACACAAAATAATCAAAAGTAAAAGACAAACACCCTCTAAAAATTTGTCACAAGTGTTAGATTATCTTCCACAATTCCTATACCAACAGTCAAAAAGTGTGGCCGCCCCAAATGCAGGACTTGCATCAACCTTATTGAGACACAGTATACAAATTCAAATTAGGACAGGCTTTTACCATAAATAATCAATTTAGATGTTCTTCAAGGAATTTAATATATGCTATCAAATGTCAAGGATGTAATGAAGATTACATAGGTCAAACAAAGCCTACACTAAGAAATAGACTGACCATTCACAGACAACAAATATGAGACCCCAGTACTAGACAGATCCCACTGAGTGAGACACATAGACATAAGTGCAAAAACAAATCCCCACCAAATTCCAGGTCTTCCCGCTCTACCTATGTTCAGTGAATACCACAGATAAAGCATGGAAAACACAGAGAATACTTTCATACAAAAGTACAAACCAAGACTTAACAAACTTTAACAGAGTACATACACAAATATCTATTCACAAACAAAACTTATTCTGCCACTTAACATGAGGAACCTATACAGCTAACAAACTAAACTTTAGATACTGGACTGCATGCAAATGATTCCTGTCCCCTCTCCCACCAGACAAATTAAATTTAGAACACCTTGCTTTTAACTAAACATGTTCATTCAACTGTGTCGATTCTCAATGCATTTTCAACTTCTATTTGCCTTATATTTGCCTTATATTTCTGCCTGCTTACAGCAGTGCTTGGAAGTAACGTGTGTAGTGTGGTGTTCATCACATTGACCATGACAGAAGAAGTTGAGCAAGGAATCTGCATAGAAAATTTTGCCAAAAGCTTGGTCTTACCTACTCAGAGGTCTACACAAAGTTTTCAAAAAGTTTTCCTTGTTCTCAACACAATCAAGGAGATCTTGGCAAACGCGCATCTCATACCCAAATCTTCAGTGATAATGGACTGAACTGAACTGTAACTGATCTGCACATCCTCTGATAACTCACGGATGGTGATTCAATGATTTCCCCTTACAGCTGCATGCACATCTATAATGTTTTTCTCAGTTCTGCTGGTGGCAGGACTCACAGAACGTTTGTCATTATCGACATTTTTTAGGCCAATGGACAATGTCTGAACCACTCGTACACTTGTGTGCGGCTCATACACTCCTCTCCATATCCTTTCTGCAAGATTGCATAGGCCTCTGAGCAGGTATCGCCATGACAACTTTCTTTGTCATGGTCAATGTGACGATCACACGTTACACATGTTACTTCAAAGCACTGATGTAAAGATCGGGAGTGAGCTAGAACATTAAAACTAAGTGCAAATGCACAACAGAGTTCAAGGTCAATCTGTGCCAAGCAGCTTCACTCTGCATGCCTTAGCTTCATTACTATGGCAACTTTCCGAATACTTATTGATCAGACCTCACATATATATATACACACACATACATATGTACATACATATACACGTACATTCATATATACATATTTATATATATACATGAATACATAGCTATCTATCTATCTATCTATCTATCTATCTATCTATCTATCTATCTATCTATCTATCTATTATCTATGTATCTATCTATCTATATGTATATCTTTGTTCTGCTAGATGTGCAATGTCAGTGTACATGTGTGACAGAGTGCTGGTGTATTGAGGGAAAAGTTGGGCATAAGAGGAATTAGATGCAGTGTGCAAGAGAGAAGACTACACTGGCTTAGTCATGTGATGCATATGGATGTAGACAGTTGCATAAAGAAGTACTGATCGCTTAAAATGGATGAAACTTTTGGAAGAGGGATACCCAGAAAGAATAGGACAAAGTATTGAAGGCTAATCTTAAGACACTGAGCCTTACAAAGGAGATGATTATGGACTGAGATATCTGGCACATTGCTGTACTCAAAAAGACCTGTCCACCAAAAAAGCACTTGTGCTGGTGCCATGTTGAAAGTACTGACGTTGGTGCAACATAAAAAGCTCCCAGTATACCCTGGAATGGTTGGCATTAAGAAAGGCATCTAGCCATAGAAACCATGCCAGCATGGAGAAATATGTTAAATGATGATGATGATGATATATATATATATATATATATATATATATATATATATATATATATATATATATATATATATATATATATATAGTTCAGATTTACAGAAAATAGGTGAGGGAACAACAAGCAAGTGTTGGAAAAATCGTTGATGTTTTGAGCCTATTCTCTTTGGCAGAAAAGGATGAGAGGAAAAAAAATGGAGAGAGAATGAAAAAACAAAGAGAGAAAAAATGTGTAGGGATTATTGGTTTAGCATGTTGAGAATATTTACACACACACACATACACACACACACACACACAGAGATTCATATGTGTACATACATCATCATCATCATCTAATGTGTGGGTGGTTTGACAATTAGCCTATGAGTCAAGGACTGCATCATACTCCAGTATCTGCTATGTAAATATTTCTTTTATCTCTTTTACTTGTGTCAATCATTAGACTGTGGTCATGCTAGAGCACTGCATTGAAGAATTTTTAGTCAAATGAATTGAACCCAATACTTATTTCTTTTTAAAGCTTGGTACTCATACTATTGGTATCTTTTGCTGAACCAAATTCACTCACAAGGCTTTGGTCAACTTGAGGCTGTAGTAGAAGACACTTGTCCTAAGTGCCCAGCAGTATGACTGAACCTAGAAACATGGTTGAGAAGCACACCTGCACCTATATATATATATATATATATATATATATATATATATATATATATATATATATATATATATATATATATATATATATATATTTATATATAGATGTAAAAAAGGTTGAATGTAGATTCATCCTTTAATTTGGAGGTTTCCAAAAAAGATTTCTAATGTTGATTCTTCATAATTTGCTGGTAGTTTACAGGTGTAAATTTGTGAATATGAAAATAATACTTGTATATGATGTGTGGTGAATTCATGGAAAGAAATCCCATAAAACTCAACAATTTAGTTAAAAACGGAGAAGACAAGTTGTTAAAATATATAAGAGAATTTTAATTCATGCGGACAATCATTTTGTACAGAGATATAAAATAATGCAAATTCCTGATTGAATTAAATTAGATTAATTAAATTAATTAACTAATTATATTAATTAATTATATATCAATGTAATTTAATTAATTTACTTTAATTCAATTCAATTATATATACACACATATATATATATAATTCTTTATTGCCCACAAGGGGCTAAACATAGAGGGGACAAACAAGGACATAGAAAGGGATTAAGTCGATTACATCGACCCCAGTGTGTATCTGGTACTTATTTAATCGACCCTGAAAGGATGAAAGGCAAAGTCGACCTCAGCAAAATTTGAACTCAGAACGTAGCAGCAGACGAAATACCGCTGAGCATTTTGCCCGGCATGCTAATGATTCTGCCAGGCTCGCCGCCTTCATTGTCATATATGCATGCATATATTAGATTCTTAGATGTATTATATGTATTATATTGCAAAAAATGTCAGTTGCATACATACAAGGTGGTATCGAAATGATCTCGGAGTAGTTATGCTTAATAAAAAATAACTTATTTACCTAAGTTTTAACGTAATCCTCTTCCAAATAGCCACCTTATGCAACAATACACTGATCCCAGCGTTCCTGCCGCCCTTGGAAATTGGCCTGGAAGTCGCTTTCCATAAGCAAGTTGAGGACCTTCTGCAAGTCATACCAGATCTCAACAATGGTGTTAAAACAGCAACCTTTGTGCTGCATTTTTATCTTGGGGAAAAAATGGAAGTTTGCAGGTGCTAAATCTGGTGAACAGAGTGGTTGCGGAAGTGATGCCATGTTGTTTTTGGTGAGAAACTCATGAAGGAGGAGAGCTCAGTAACAGGGTGCATTGTCATTGTAAAGAATTCAATTCTTCACGCTCCATAGGTCCAGTCACTTTCACCAAATGTCCTCCCTCAAATGCTTGATGGTCTGGCCCTGGGGGATGAATTCTCAAAGCACAATACTATGGATGTCAAAAAAACTTACGATCATGCTCTTGATTGAGCTGTGGCTCTATCATACCTTCTTCAGTCATGGAGATAAAAGCCTTTTCCATTGTGATGACTGCTGCTTTGCCTCGGGGCTGTACCCATAGACCAGGATCCTTGACATGAAGGATATGTCATCAACAGCACACTGATAGAGATCTTGACAGGCTTCGAAGCGATGTTCTTTCTGTCCAATGGTCAGCAAGCAGGCAACAAACTTGACAGAGACATGCTGCATGTTTAATTCAGACATTAGGATCGCTTGCACAGGCCCATACGACAGACAAAAAACATCAGCAATACTGTTGATTGTCCTCCAACAAACCTCATGCACAAGCTGATGAATATTTTCCACATTTCTTGGGGAGACACTCATGGCAGGTCTTCCAGATCACTCATTGTTTTCCATGGTTGTTCTTCCGCTTTTGAAGCACAAATGCTACTCAAAACATTGCGTACAACCCATTGCCTCATTATCCTAAGTTTGCCAAAGCATGCTCAATGTCTCTGTTTAATGCAAAATTTCATGTTGGTTCTTTGTCCCTGTCCATGACAAAATCGCAGACTATAGCATACACATGATCACAAAAACACAAATTTCACAACTTGCAAAGTAAACACACTAATGTCACTCTGCACACTGCCTCATGAAGGTCACTGCTAGCTCTCACTGTGCACACAACTATGTGCTGCCATTGGTTGGTGCACTACAGAACTAGTCTTGAAACTTTTTGATACCACCTCGTAAATATGTAGACAGGTTGTTGACATATATCACCTGGTATTTAACATTGCACGAACTACACACCAGTATAAATGCAAACACATATACACACACATCGATAGTTTAAGCTTCCCAATCTCCCTCTTCTTCATTTCTCATTCTTCCCCTCCCTTTTTCTCACTTTCTCTTTCATTTTCTTTTCTTTTACTGGGTCTGGTGGAAGGAACAGTGTTCATGGTCTTTGCCTCTAGATAAATAAGATTGATGAAAGTGCATAGCTTAGTGGTTAAAGTATTTGGTTCAGGATTGTAAGGTTGTGAGTTTGATTCTCAGTAGTGTATTGTGTCCTTCAGCAAGACACTTTATTTCACATTGCTCCAGTCCACTCAGCTGGCAAAAAATGAGTAGTACCTATATTTCAAAAGACCAGCCTTGTCGCATTCTGTATCATGCTGAATCTCCCAGAAAACTACATTAAGGATACATATATCTGTGGAGTGCTCAGCCACTTGCACGTTAATTTCACGAGCAGGCTGTTCCGTTGATTGGATCAACTAGGACCTTCATTGTCATAACTCTTGCAGTGCCAGCTAATAAGACTGATGTCATTAACGTTACATAGCAAATTGGCATTTGTAGAATAAGTATAAATGGAGAGGAAATTCCAGAGGGTTGATATTGTAAGGAGGAAGGACTTAGTGTAGTGCCAGAAAGGGAGGGTTCACACAGAAGTGATGAGGAACTTGAAGTGCCTGAGTGGAAGAGGTATAAGACCAACCAGCACTCAAAGACACTACCTCTTTCACCACGCACTGTCACCTACCCACCCTGTATAATTAACCCATGTTGTAAGAGGACAGTTTCAAATGTAACCAACGAAGTAAAAGCTATTAAACTTTCTCTTGCCGCTTCAATCTTCAACTAAATTGACCTTATTACTGACCACCTCCACAACCACCCACAAGCCTCATAAACTGTCTACATATCAATTATAATTATTTCATCAGTTACTGCTGTACCATAATGAGCCTGGACAAGTTATAGTTTTTACCAAAAGAAATATACCAATCAGAATATTCAATATTTTTCATTATTAGAAAATTATATCTATTATATACCATTATAGTCATCAGTCATCATCATTGTCGCCAATAACACTACCACCACAGCAGATATTTGAAGAAAAACAAAAAAACTATATCACATTTATATTCTTCATCCACAACTCAACAATTCATACTGACCAGTATGTGTGCATATGTATGTTTAAGTGTAAGCGTGTGTATATGGATGTGAGAAAGTGTGTAGTTGCATGTGACAATGTATGAGAATGAGAGTGTGAATTGTGTGTATGTATGTGTTTGTGTACTTGTTTCTTCCTCTTCTTTTAACAAACAGTTGTGGTTAAGACATGTCCTTGCAACTATTAAACTGAATCAAAAATGTGCTTCCTACTTTCATACACAAAAGAAAGATGAATTACGTCCAGGAATTTAAACACACACAATTTCAGTTTTCAGGTTTCACAAATTCTAGATATGTATATGTGTGTGTTGTCTGTCTGTCTCTGTCTCTCTCTCTCTCTCGCCTTATGTATACATACATACATACATATATGTGCGGCTGATAAAATATAAATACATATATATATTTTATCAACTGCACATACTCAATGTATGTGTTTTGCTTCTTTGCTGGCTTGCTGTGGCACAGCACTCTGGAGATGACTCCCTCTTAGCATTGGGTGTTAGAACACCTGAAAGCCATAGACAGGTGAGACAACTTGCCTCCAATCGCATTCTGGAGTGATGAATACTGATATTTCGCCATTCTTGTAGCTTATCAACATTATGTATCTGCATCAGACTGGGAACAAACTGAATCACCAGGCTATAACTAAACAGGGTAAGAACCATTTGCTGGTATGTCAGATGATGCATACATATGATTAAATTCATTATCGAATTAAAAGTAGTGCTAGTGTTGTAAACATTATCAACGACACCTACTCAATGCATGTGTTTTGTTTGTTCACTGGCTCTTTGCAGTGGTGGGGGAAGGGTGACTCTCTCTTAGGATGCATGTTTAAACACAGCTATTTTCTCATATATGAGCAAAGCCATTGTTAGAAAGAATCAATGGATGGAATAAGTCATTAATGATGCAATGTGAAGCCCTGATATGACTCGTAAGTCCAGTCAAAGATTTGCACATTCTCTTGCATAATGCACAGCTGTGTTGGCTGGCAGAGGGAACAGGTACCACTGTATGAAGTCTTTTGACATGCCACAGTATGAAGTCTTTTATATATATATAAATGTTGTTATGCCACATGCAATCTCCTGATGCCACTAACAGGCTCCAACAGTCTATGTCCTTAGCTCAGAAGGCTGTGCAGGTGAAGCTCAGCAAACCAACTTGCTTAGAGCGGAAGAAGCAGTAGTCAAAGAAGTCAGGAGAGTTGAAAATAACAAAGCAAAACCGTTCAGTATAACCAAAATAAAAGAACTTTAATTATGAGGCCAATAAACATTTGTAGAATAAATAGACTGTTCTTTAGAGAGTTTTTAGAGAGTGCTTTCTTTTACCTCTGAAATGTGTAGATTTCTTTTGGTGAGCTCTTCTTCTTTATTCACCAGTCTAATGATTTATTTCCTAAATTTTAAAAACTTTTTTTTGACTGAACTCTGTTGTTTCCTTATTAGAAAATTATGTCTATTATATACCATTATAGTCATCAGTCATCATCATCGCCAATGCCACTGTCACCACTGTTACTACCACTACCATGATAGCAGATATTTGAAGAAAAGCACGATACCATTTCACATTCTTTATGTTGCCAAGTTCACTGTTTTTGCAGCCAGTTCAGAACCTTCCACTATTCAAATTAACTGCCAAAACCAACTTCACACTCAACGCAGAATACTGTGTCAACTGTTCCACACGAAAATGCCCAGCACCATCTCACACATCGACTGCCTGACACCGAATACTACATTGGCTTCCAATAGACTTTGAAACATTTGTTTGAGACAATCAGCTTCCAGCACGAACTTTATTTTTAATTACCCACTTGGGTCAAAACACAGATGGGACAGCTCAAGGACACACAAAACATAGAAGAGGGGAAAAAAATAAAATTGAATGAAAAATGAAAAAAAAGAAAAAAGGAAAGGATGGAATAACGACCACTTGAGCCCACTCTCATTGAACTTTTAATTACTTGCAATGTTCCAAAGTCAAATATTTAAAAAAATCAATCAAACCACATACTCAAAGATGTTGTACTCCACTTCAGGAGGCAATGCATCTGTACACACCACTCTGTATAGATCCGCAATGTCCGGCCCAAATTTTTGTTTCAGTCTTTTGAAATCACTTTCATCCATCAGCACATATTTCAAATAAGGGGTAGAGTCCTCTAAATTTACCTTTATAGTAGACTTTAATTTTTTAATTTCTCTCACCAGTTTGCTATTTCTTGAATTGTATGTCAAGGTTAGTCTCTTTTTCCTTTGG
The DNA here is from genome assembly GCF_046866305.1 of Octopus bimaculoides. NCBI lineage: Eukaryota > Metazoa > Mollusca > Cephalopoda > Octopoda > Octopodidae > Octopus > Octopus bimaculoides. The sequence goes on from NC_142946.1 coordinate 30,893,560, forward strand.
GGTGAGTGTTAGGGGTTTGATAAATTGTTGTGTTGGCATGTTTCTGTGGTGGCAGGGTTGGGATTATTGGCAGGTGGGGCGAGAAGGCGATTGGTGTCTGCATTGGAAGGACTAGTTAAAGTGGGGACTGGAGTCCTCAGGTGGTGAACTTTTCCTCTTTCTTCTTTTTTCCTCCTGTCACCGTCGTCCACTCACTATTCTCTGTTTCTTGCTCCTCCACTTTTTCTGTTTCTTCAGTCAGTAGAGGTGCAATTACTTTTTCACCGGGGCAAACTAATGGTGCTAGTGCTGGTAGTGGAGGGCAGTCTGCTCTAATGTGACCTTTCTGACCACACTTGAAACATCGCAGTTTCCTGCTCTCCACTAAAACTCAATTTTCTGTCTTGGCCTATCCAAATGGTGTCAACTATGTTCTCTAGCACTTTTGGGGAGGCCTCAATTATCATTTCAATCCCTTGCCCTTGCCAGTTGCATTGCAAGACTTTGATAATTTGGAGGATGGAGATTTTATCCTCCATCCCATTATAATAGCTGCCACAATCCAGCCAATCTTCACCCTTATCCTAGAAGCTCATCTCTCAAGCTAAGTTGGGAGGAGCACCACCTCTGCTGCATTTCTGGAGGCCATAGAATAATACTTGGCACTTTCTTCTGTTTTAAACCACACTTCCACTGTGACATACTTGCTTCCTCTGGCAAATATATGTAATGTTGCTCCATGTCTTTCAGACATTTTTCTATTTTTTCCCTTGATACAATCTCTATCCTTTTCTTTTCCAAATCAAACGTTTTATACGCAGCTGTTTCTTTTTCCACTCTATGACTTACTTCCTTTGGCAGGGTCACAGCAATTTCGTGCGCTTCTCTTTTTATTAAGTCTTTGAATTTCTCCAACTCTTCCTTACTTATTTGTACCTCCTCTCTTGAATTACCAGTCACTGCTGCAAACCTCTTTCCTCCCTTCACCTTGTTGATGCTATCAATGCGTCTCAACAATTCCTCTCAGAGGACTCTCTCGGAATACAACTGCATAATTGTACAACTCTCTCCCACTCAAACCAGGGGGAAAACGATAACAAATCCACCAAAAGGCAGACAAAACAAAATGTTAACACAAAAACTTTTCAACAATATTTAAAATGACTTTCAAAATTAAACACTAACCGTTGGAGAAATCCTTTTATGTTGTGTCTTTCAGCATGAACTAACTTTCCCCATGAGCAATTGTAGTCTTTATAGTTCGCCCACACAGTAAAAAGTATGCCAAAATCATACTGCCTTTGCTTTAAACTGTCAAGTGACCATAAAGAATTATTTTTTTCCATCTTTGCTTGCAAAAACAGAGAGCGGCGTTCTAATTTGTATTGTACGAATGAGAAGTTATCAGAATATAAATTTTTCATAAAAAAAAAAGAAAACAAAACAATTTAGAAGAGTTGAATATATTTTGCTTGTACTGAAGCTAAACAATTCTCAATGAAATGTTTTGTTTTCTACTAAAAGAGAATCAAACATTTTATACTATGTTCTGTACAAGAAATATATTTTTGCTATTCAGAATTTGGTAGGTTGAAAACTCAAAGTTAGTACTGAATTGAATTATGATATTTGTTTTAAAACAGTAAAAAAAACAACATAATTTCTGAATATAAATAAAATGGATGCCAGCCAAACAAGGATTTGTTTTGATGGTCATTTTGGCAAAGATTTTAAGTCACCATACTGAATTATATTGATAATAGTATACAGAAACTAGTAGCTATGAAATATAACAAAATGATAAATGGTATATGCACATCATTGATTAAATTAGTTAAATTAGTGAGGTATAGTAAGAAATGATTATTAGTTGTTTTGAACTTTGGAATAGATAAAACAGTTAACATTGTTTTGCTATGAAATATGTAACTAGTCAGACAGCTAATTAGAGATGTATATTAATTACCATTATATCATTATCATCATCAGTAGCAGCAGTATTTTACATTTGCTTTCCATGCTAGCATGGGTTGGACAAATCATTATTGTCTGGGTCAGTTCTTATTTGGTTTTAGTACCCTCCTAGATGCATTGGAAAACCACAACTCATTTGTAAATTATGGCTTGTTTTCTATGGTTAGAAGCACTTCTCACAATCAACTATTTTGCTGAATGCACAGAGCACAATTTATCATGGCACCAGTACAGGAGAAGTTGTCTAGCACATTCTAAAACTGAAAAGACCTCACTACTCTTTGATTTCTTCATTTGTTCAAAGCATTTACGTTTAGTTTAGTTTTAAGATACATCTTGCCTAGGTGGATAGTAGAGAGTGATATAGAGAATAGGGAGAATGACGAAAAAATAAACCAGGCTATGGACAGCATAAATAGGGAAATGAGTGATGGGGTTATGAAAGGGTAGCAAAGAGGCAGGAGAGGTAGGAGACATAAATTTAACTCAGACTATGGGGTAAGGGACCCAAATCTAGAAGCTTCCCAACCACTAGCATTACTACCAGTTTTTAATATTTTTTTCCTGTTCATTTCACCATGCTGACACAGGTAGGCTAGTTTTCTCCAATATTGCATGTCATTAATTATTTCATTCAATGTTATCTCCCCTGTGAAGCACATCATCCTGAAATCAGTTTACACAACTTCATTTCATGTCTTATTGGGTCTTTGTATTCGATAAGTTTCAGCAACTTTGAGTACCCAGCACTTTCCTACAGAGTTGCTATCCTCTATATGTACCACATGCTCACACAAGTGCAATTTTCTCTTTTGTAAATTATTTCTAATTCCTCTTATATCCAAATGTATTCCTAATATATTTATACTCTGCAGATCATGCTCACATATCCAGCAAAACATGTTTGCCCCATTTCTATCCAGCCTTCAGACTTCCTCTGCATTCAAGATCCATGTCTTACTACTATGCAATATTGTAATTCATGCACAAGCCTCATGCAATCTACCCTTCATTCTGGGAGGGAAACCATTTATTAGAAACAAGTAATAGCTCTTTAAACCTTTCCAGCTTGTTCTTATTCCATCTACTATACATTAACAACATTCATTTCCACTGCTAATTATCAAAATCTAGAATCGAGAGGCCTCAAAGTAAAATTAGCAAAGGCAAAAGTATAGATTAGTAGTGTAGGACCCTTCTCCCACCAGGAAAAGATCTTGCTCAATAAACAAAAAAATATGTAGGTTAAAATACAATGCACTGCACCCAGTGTACAGCATGTTTGCACATTAGGTGTAGTGGGATCGCAGGCAAGCTGGGCAATGAGTGGAAAATAGATTTTCTTAAGTACTTGGAAAGTAGATTCTCTCAAGTAACTCAGAGGTTTCTAAAAGTAATTGAAAGCTTTTGTTATCTTTTGATTCTAGGTTTTGCTTTCAGTTCTGGAATTACTTCTGGAATTCTACTTCAGATTCAACTATGAAACTTAGGTCATCAACACACAAGAGTTTCTATGGAGAGGTGCTCTTAAAATCCTCTACTATGGTGAGTGCAAGGGGATGAGAATTGAGCCATAGTGGACCCTTACCCTAATGCTAAATTCATTATTGTATTCACTACTAACTCTCACCTTGCTAAGAACATCTTTGTACATGGCTTGTACAGTCCTCACAAGCTATCTCTCTACTTTATCTTACTCAAAATCTACCAAACCACAGAGCAAGAAACCCTGTCAAAGGCTTTATCTAGGTCTATGAATGCTAGGTTTGCACCTAGTAGCTTACTCCCAGCTAATTACTTCTATTGCAGTTGCAACATTAGAAAAATGGCATCAGTAGCACTTGTATTTCTTCCTAACACAAGCTGAACTACATCGTTTCTTATCAATTCGGTTATAACTCTTTCAGTAACTTACATAGCCTGGTCTAACAGTTTAAAACCCTTGTAGTAACGCCGTGCGCATGCGTAGTCTTACGCATGCGTAGAATTAAACAACCAAACTTTCCCGCTTTAATCTTTCTCTTTTACGGTCGGCCGACCATGAGCATGGACGTGTGCTAAAGCTGTCTCTACATCTTTCGGACTTACACAAGACAGCTCGCTCACAACTACAGAACAACGTCCCAACAACTATGCTCATACACACAGAAGCTGTAACAAGAACTAAAGATGTTTATATATTTACCACCTAAATAAAGTGTTGTTTAAGTTGTTTAGTCTGGAGTTCAGCGTTCCGTTATATTCTATAATTTTATAGTAGAAAGTCAGGTATACAATCTAAAGATGTATAACCCACTTTCTACTAAACCCTCATAGTTTCTTCCTTCTGATGTGTTTCTATTGTACTTGTGGCAGTTGACAATGCTACTGCTTCATCAGTCATTATGTATGACACCTTTCTGTACTTCCTGATTGCATCTGCAGGTATCTAGCTTGTACCCTATCTTACCAGATTTTAAGCATCTCAGTAGTAATTATCAATGGATCATTGTCTCCATATACTTAATTGCTTTATTTGCTATACAACTGTTAACTTTCTATCGGGCCTACCTGAGGCAGGCTCTCACTTCTATGTATCTTGTAGGAGTGTTTCCAAGCCTCTTTTTTCTTGGTGTCAGTAAGAGCAAGTGTGTTGTTATCATTCCTTGCACAGTTCTCCTTAACGATGCTTCAGTTCTCTCTAGTACACAACCTATCAATCCAAAACACCTTGCATTGCTGGATTTGTGAAAACCTTTTTCTGCTTCTCGCCTTCAGATACCATTCAGGCTAGAAGGGATAAAGGATATGTGAAATGTTGAGTGGAACAATGTTGTAAATCAATGGTGGAAGAGGTCGGATCAGGTCAGATAGGAGAGAATTGGGGCTTTTCAAGCAAAGTATGGAAAGAAATGACAAGAGACTGTACAGCAGCTAAACCAAATTTATACAAGTTATAAAACTGATCTTTAAAACAACAACAGTAATGCCACTGATGCAAAGCATTGACTGCAACTAACTTTCAAGATCTATAAACATTTAATATCAAAGTAATCCAATGACAATTACTAAGCACTTATTAGATAATGCTTTCTGCATTACAAAACTATATCCATTTGAGCATTTCTTTTTGTCTGACCTTTCTTCACTTCTCATTCAACATTGCATTGGAAAATCTTTACACTGGTAATGTCTTTTGAATCTAACTGAGGTGGGTAAGGGACTATATAATAAACCCAAAATGTCAGAGAAACATTAATTTTTAAGTGAAAATCAAGAACAAAATTATTATCATGAGACTAACCAATGTGTTGCAAATAAGTTAGAAAAGAAGCAACTTTCGTAACAATGCGGAAAACTAATTCATTAATTATAAACTTCTGTCAGTTAAAATGCCAAGATTTCTGAAAATAAGAAGAATGGACATTTTCATTTTTAGTTTGGAACAAGTCCAGAGAAACAAGGATTGGCAGAAGATGAGTGAAAATGTCCAGCATCATCCAAGCACATGTTATACATTGATTATAGAGAAAAAGAGACAGAGAGAAACGCTTTCAAGTGTTAAATGATTACCTTTTAGTGATCCAGAAAGATATCTCTGATAACATGCTACTAATGGACATCAGATAGACTGACACAGCTAAGACATGTTGCTTTCACTGCTATATCAGATAAATTAAGATGATTTATGGCTACTATAATCATGGATTTATAGTGTCTTAATAGTAGAGGAGAAGATCTTAAAACTGCTTCATTTAGAGTAAAGAAATGTTTTTCTGGAGTTGAAACTTCTGTTGGGTTTAAAGTATTCTGAGCCTGATTCCATAACAACTTTCCAGACTATTCTTTATGAGAAATACTTTCAATTGTCTTGCGTCAAAACTATTATAACTGAGAACAATACTGGAAATCTCTAAACAGTTACTCAGTCTGCAAAAAACAGTAACCAAATTTACTCATATCCACTTTATTGTCTGAAAAAGAAATAAATGATAGACATATTAGCCAATGTAGTCTTAGATATACAAACAAATGGAATGGGCTCAACTTGGTTGTCTTTGACCATAAGTCTGTACAACCAGGTCCTACCTATGGCTAAAAAACAACAATAACTGTTATTCCAATTAACATTAATTGGAATAGTTTTCAATTAATGTTGTTAGTTTCCAACACAAATAATATCATCAAGTTTTTGTCACTATGGCAACATTAGCCCTTTTATAGTAACTATCCCAATTTAAAAAGAGAATCAAACACCTTAATCTGCCAGTATTCCACATTATTGACAAGCTTTATTACATTTCCTTCAGTTATAAGAAAAAACAATACAAAAACCACTTATAAAAATCAGAAAAACACAAACATTTTCAACCTATTTTAGCTGTGGACAGTATTTATTGTTAACTCTACAGTATTTAATGTTGTTACATTTACATGTTTGTCAATGTTGTTGTTATATACAATACCTGTAATTGAATATAACATGTTCAGGTTATATTAGTTTCTAACATGAACTCAACTCACAATACCCGGCACCATCAACAGCAACAACAAAATTTATTCACTCCTCAGTTACTAACTTGTACTTGTGAGTAAATTATTTCACCACCAAAATAATATTTCACTTTCTTGTGTTTGTTTATAGTAAAACTTTGTTTGAATATTTTACTCTCCTCATCAAATCCAAATTTCGTAAATATTTCAAGCATTTACTAATTGAACATCTGTTAATTTCATAATGTAATTATTTGATACAGTTAGTATTACATAAACAGTTGGTAGCTATTTGATTGAGTTACTTCAGCATGAAAGTCCTAGAGTAGATGGAGGTCATCAGTATTGAAACAACTCTTCTAAATACATAGCTATACTGGGCAGGACATGTTACCAGGATGGAGGACAATCGACTTCCCAAGATCATACTATATAGTGAACTCTCCTCTGGTCACATGACTGAGGAGCACCAAAGAAAACGTATAAGGTCACCTTAAAGAAATCCTTTGTCTCCTGTCACATTGATCACCACCAGTAGTCTGTTCTTGCTGCAGACTATAAAGCCTAACATTTCACTGTCCACCAAGCAACAGTCACCTTTGATGACACCCACAGGACCACAAGATAGAAAGAAGAGGAAAATCAGGGACATAACAACCAACCCTGATCAGCCCAACTTCCCATACAACCTCTGCGGTCATGCCTGTTTGACCCAAATCAGTGAGCCTGCAGCAGATGTGGACGTTCCCCTCTGTAAATCTTTACTCATGAAACTAAGTCATGATGATGAATGAATAGACAGTCAGTAGCTGTTTGATAGAGTTAGTACAGCAATATGGAATAGAAATGGATAACTTATGAGATCACTTGTGATTTCTGTTTTTCTATATACTTGTGAGGCTTGGACATTAATACTGGAACAGGGAAAAAAGGGTAAGTGCAATAAAGATAAGACTCTACAAACAGCTGCTAGCTCACATACAAAGAACACATGAGGAATAATGAAGTGAGGATGAAATTAACCTAGGCTATTGGACCACACAAGGATATGCTAACAATTGTGAAGACAAATAAGCTGAAATGGTATGGCCATGTTACAAGAAGCTTTGGCCAAGCAAAGACAGTCCTTCAGTTAACAGTGGAAGGTGAACAAAAGTAAGGCAAGTCAAGGAAAAAATGGTCTTGTAGATCAAAAAGTAGACAGACCTCAATTTTGCTGACTCACAGAGGGCAGCAGAAGACTGAAAGAAGTGGTGAAATCTGGTACAACATCATCAATGAATGTCCCAATGACTCCACAGGCTACAGGTAGGATAGGATATATAGGAACTGTTTGATAGAGTTAGAGCTGTCATATGAAATAAACAGTGTGTAACTCTTTGACAGAGATAGTACATACAGCTGTATGGACTAGACAACGAGTGAAACCTGGAAGACATGTAGATATTATACAATTGTACTACTGTAAAAGAATAAGAAATGTGTTGCAGTGAGTCAACCAGAAGAAAATGAAAAGCAGATTGGATTGAATATTTTGCCCAATATGCTTCAAGAGCTATATGGAGACTGCATTCTTGTCACTCTGGCCTGCTGAAAACAATAATTATACTGGGCATCATGTGTTATAGCCAATATTGCATAGAAACAATATTTCTGTGCTACATGAGTAATCTATGCTTTTCAATTAAAAACTGGTTCATTAATTAGAATTTTGATGAACTTCTAGTGACTTGCTCTCCTGAGAACAACAATATATAAACTTCTCATATTCTATCCAGAGTGCACAAACAGAAGTGATATCTCATGTCTAGGTACAGTCAAACCAAGTCACTGACTGATTTATGACTCTCAGGTTCCAGACTTCCAGTTAAAGATTACAATTTCACAGTGGATACTATGGATTACCAGTAAGCAGACATTCAAGAATTATTTTTGTACTATAATTAAATATAATACCAGTGTACTAGATTAAATTATTAGAGGGATATATTTTTGGGACTAAACTTCCATGGACACAGACATTTGTGTAAACTAATACATCATCATAATCATTGTTTTTAGTGTAACTATTTTTCAAACCTGTAACAATAGCTCTTTATAGTGTTTCTATTTAAATACTTTCATCTTGATAATTTCTTTTGTTAACCCCATTTCTCTTAGTTGTATTTTAACATCTTCAACAAAGGAGGAGAGCCCCTACCAAAACAATACCACCACCTCCATCACCCTCACTACTGTCACTACCACCACTATCGTTTATTTAAGTAGATCTCAGTTCTTTATTGTGGTAAGAATTTATTCTCCATCCACTTATTCATAATAGATGAAAAGGTGAATGTATGTGTGTGTGTGTGTGTGTATTATCTATATGTATAGGTAAGTGGGACATCTTTATTTATACAAATGTGACTTTATATACACACATACATACACATATATGTGATGAGAGGACTGTGAACTAAGATACCATCATCGTGCATTTAGTAATTCTATCACCATTACTTCAGTAATTATAGTGAAGCATTTATTTTGTTGAGGAGGTCTAATAAGGCTGAAAATGTTCTGAGGTGTCTGCCATATTTTCCAAAATACTCTAAGCTATGCAAGTGAAGAATTGATGTTTTTCTTCACCATGATTTATTCATTAAATGTGTCAGTGTTAACTTCAATAATGAAATAACTTGGATGCTTTTGAATAATGGGATGTTAAAAAAGTTTTAATGGTTTTTCTTACTAGACAGTCCCTGTAATGGATTATTGGCCACATTGAATTCTACAAGCCTTACTTATCTTCCTGTTAACCAAATATCAATTATACGATATTTCAAATGACCCAAACATTATCTTAAAGTTCTGTGAATATTTAATTAGCTATATTGTACGTCATACAAACTTGAAAATAATAATGATGCTACCATTCATTTTCTGTTTATAATGATTAAAATAGTTTGAATTGCTGAAGAACATGAGTAAGAGCTGAATTGGACTGTGAAGGTTCGTCCAATCTATGTCAGCACAATGATCAGATATATATCTAATGATGATGATGATGATGATAACTATGATGACAATGGCCATCACCTCAACAACAAAGATGACGATAGAGATGATGATTTTAAAAAGTTACATCAAGGTGGTGATTCAGACACTGGTGAGGCAATCACATCTTTTGTTTCAAAAGCACCTCAAGTTGGTTGGTATGCTAGATTTCAGTCAATTCCTTTAAACAGAGTTAAAATAAATTTAATATATTAAAAAGGAAAAACTGTCATGCTGAAGGAGTCAAAAGTATGGCAATGACAGTATGGTTTTCATTCACTCTGCAACTCTTTTCCTAATATCTATTTGTTACAAGTAATTGAATTTGTTGCTGTTACCATGTCAGCGAAGAGAAAGTGAATACCACTGATAATTGAACCAAAATGTGAGATTTTACAGCATTTGGATCATGGTGAAAAAGTATTGCAGAAAAGTAAAACATTTTACTGATTTAATGGTATAAAATGTCTGTAAACAGGCTTTTTGTTATGCATTTATGTTCATTATGGCTTCCTTTGTTTCTGATCAGATCAGTTATCTGAAACAATTAGTTACCCAAACAAAATACTCCAAGTTTATCTGCTTATCAACATCTAACTGTAGCTAGTGTACAACCTTAAAAAGCACATTAATATAATTCTTGATGTCATCTGAGTAACAAAGTTATATCCAAAAGGATAGTAAGATGGTAGAAATGTTAAAGAGTAGAAATAAATACTTTAGTTACAGCCATTTACATTCTGAATTCAATTCTTACCATGGTTGTCATAATGGCTTAGCTTTGAAATAGTAGGCTGTAGTATTATCTCAATCAACTATAATACTACACCACTCTGGTTTAATGTGAGGAATTGTTATCAGTGTATATAAGTGTTTTGCTTTGCTGTTAAGTGTAAAGTGACAGATATATGTTAACATTGCACTTATTATATGACTGACAGACCAATAGTTAAAAGTAAAACTGTTAGATCATTTCCTTAATGATACCATTTGGTCAGAAACGAAACATAAACAATATTATATCAATATTTGTTGATATATATGCAAAGTGATTCCCTTTTCCTTTTTGTCCACAAATTTTGTCCACCTTGTATTCAGACTTCCATATGATTTTGCCTTCATTAAATGGTTTTACATCAAACTTTGTTGTTTTTAGCAATAAATACAATTATTTTGTGTTTAGTTCATGCAAGAATAGATCCATATTTTTGTCTGCATACAGCAGCAATGAATAATGGTTCTCTTACCTGAATTTTGTACAATAGAAAACACAGCTTTCAAATCTGTTGCAAGTAATTTTTACTATTTTTTTTAGATGTTCTTTATCTTCAAAATAGAATTGCTTAACAGATAAATGAGGCAGTTCTCAGAAATTCCAATAGCTAATATCTTTGCTGATGCCATAAATTTTACAATACAGTTATCACCATTTCCACACAAGTTACCTCAAATCCTAAATTTGTCATCATTCATATTTTCTGCTCTGTTTTCTTTTGTAATGTCTTGCTAGTTGTAATCCCCATATACACACACACACACACACACATATATATATATATGCATACATACATAGTCAAATCAAATGAATGAACATTAAATATAGCAATAACAAGCAACAAAAGGACATGCACATGGGATGTATTAGTTTGACACTCAGTAAGAAGAGAGAGTTTTTGAAGTGCAAAGAATGAAAAAAATCACCAACAGCCTGTGTGTAGTTACATATATATATATGCATAAACCAAGCACTCTCATACAACACACACATACACACACATTTCCAATTAGCTAACCAAAGAGTAACCCTCATCATAGCTGTTCAAATTACTAGAAAAAGCAACCAAATCTCTCAAGAACACACTGAAAATGGAATCCTAGATGCACACTGCCTGAAAGCAAAACGATGGGAAGGCCATGGTTGGGATGTTTTTGATCATAGCTCTGCTAGATGAGGGTTTATGTGGGACTAAATGACAATAACAACAACTAAACTCTCTCTGACAGTACAAAGACACAATTATTATACAGCATATTACAGCATCAATTCACCAACATACACCTACAACTGCTCTATACATCCAAAATCTAAACCTGCAGCTATTTTATACATACATCTTCTACTATGTCTACATTATTTACATTTTTTGTTCTGTTTCACAGCAATAGTATCTACATATCTCACTGCCAACCAACACATTTTTCTGCCCTCTTGTAATCCAAAACCCTTCACTAAAAAATTTTTACAACCCCCCCCATGCATTCCACTGGCAATCCTCCACCCACCAACTATATTTTCTTTAAAATCACCTACTGAAGATGAAGTTAAAGATTAATTACCTCAATCCCACCTGAGTGAATATGTGAGGGCCTGAAAATATGAGAAGTTTTGCTCCTCACTTAAGACATACAAAATAAAAACTAAAAAAGAAAAAAAAATCCTTTAATATTGTTAGAGAACAGCAGTGCATAATAAATGTATGTCATATTTGGCAATCTCTTTCAGAACTAGAAGTCTCAGCATCATGCATATATAAAAGTAAAAAATATATTTCATAAAACAGCAAACATAAAAATCCAATTTTCTTGATAAGTTCTTTCTATTATGAAAGCATTAATAATTTTTATACTTCCCAACTTGTTTTCTATATGTTATATTGTACAAATTGATCTTATGTATATATTGGCCAATTTTAAGGAATTATGAGCCTATTAGTGATGTTTGGAATGTTACATATAAGAAGAAGAAGGAGAATGTTAAATATGATGGCATCGATGCTTAGATAAGAAATATTTAAATTACAGATTTTGTGATGCAAAGTTACTGATGCAATACAAACATGCAATAGAACTGTAGTGTTGTGTAACATTTACAAAGTGAACACAAATATTCTATTCTGGTAAATGTAGATTAGTGATAACAGCATAACCTCTTACATGATATTAAATAAAAAGATAAAAGGTAAAATTTGAAAATGATTTTACATATTATAAACTAAACAGGTTTTTTTTAATGATATTAAAAGGTAATTAAATTTTGTTCTTTATTTCATTTATGAAAGAATTAAACTGAAAAGGGATTAGAAACTTTAATCTGAAAGCTATCATACTAACATATTCCTAATGCCACTGACACTAATGTGAAACAACAATTATAAAACAGTATGTAGATAAGTGCATGAGGAAGGGAGAGGAAAGGTGAAGAAGAGAGAGAGAGAGAGGGGGAGAGAAAGGGGAGAGAGAGATTTAAAAGCCTGAAAATGTCTCTGTAACCACTATACCTACATTGGTAAGGTTTAATATCATTCAAATTATTATATAACAATACAGATCGATAAAACAACCATTACTCTACTATAGAAAACTTGCGCAGGTTTTCACCACCTAAATTTGGAAATGAAGGTATAAAATGAATGCATAAAAGCTATATTCTTATCAAAGGTAGGCACTGTTAATTGAAAGGTTAACTTTGTTAACTGTTAATCCGTTAACCAAAAACCTAACTCTGATAACCGTTAATCAGTTAATTCTTTAAAAATTTAAAGTTATTGATAAACTGTTAACGTTAAGTTTTTATTATAGAAAAAACAACAAAATCAGTTTTTTTTTCTATAAAACTACATAAAAACACCTTTGAAAATTGCCCAAACCATAATATCAGCCTTTATTTTTAGCTCTTTTAAAAGTTTTAGAAACCAAAACTAGAGTTAAAATATGATGATTTTATAGTTTTAACTTTTAAAAGACCTAAAAATGGCTGATTTCATCATTTTGACCCTTTTTTTTTAGATTTTTAAAGGCCTTTAGAGCCAGAAAAGGGTAAAAAAAAAACTTCAAATGAAACACAATATTAGTATTAAGCTAAAAAATTTATTGATAAAGTATCTGTAAAAAAAATAAAAATAAAAAAATGAAAAACATGATATATACATAATTTAATTTTTCCTTTTCTCCTCATTCGCCATTTTGTTCATGAAATACATGTTGCCCTTCATGAAAATTAGCATGTCAAAGTTTTCATCAGACAGGGATGATCTCTTGGCCCACACCATGTCCTTGCCCATAGAGAACAAACACTTGATTGCATCACTGGAGGAGATGGCTGTGTTGGACTTGATGAACAAGTCCACCGACACTTGCTCACCCAAGAAAGCAGCATCTGTCAGCATCCCTAGAGTTGGTCTCCAACCAGGTCTTGACCAATTTCTGGGCCTTGTTCTTGAGTGACTTGTGGCTCCTGCTGCTCTCTTTTGGCTGAGTGACACCACTGAAGAAGTCATCCACCTCCTCTTCATTGTTGCTGCCTCCACTGTTGCTGCTCACTTTGTTACACTGTAGCCTCGTGGCCTCCTCGGCCTTACCCTCCATGCTTTTCCTCACCTTGGAGACATTGGTGTTGTCATATCTATCCAACCTAATGAGGTAAAACCTGGGATGGAAGGCAGCAGCCAGCTGGCATTCATCATCCTCCAGGAGGGTCCTAAACCTTTTGTTGATGCCTGCCAAAAGTGCTTTGACCAAGGGGCTGCAGTAGAAGAGGCCTTGGACTTCAAATCCTTGAGCCTAAAGATCGTCACACCAACTTGAGTTAATGGAAGTTAAATGTAACGGATGTTAATTAGTCTGTTAATGATTTCCAAGTTAACTTAAAAGTTAAATCATTAACGAAAATGTTAACTTCATTAATTAATGATTAACGGATTAACGATTTGGTGCCCAGGTTTGATTCTTATATACATCTGCAACTGTACATGACTATAATAGTTATATTGTTATGCATGTATCTATAGCCATATATAACTATATAAAAGCTAATTCTTCATATACATCTACAAATGTAAATAACTATATGACAATTATATTGTTATACAGATCTACATATGTATATACTTTTAATGAGTTAGTCACAGGAGAATGAAGAGTAGGGTCCATGATGTTTTCAGTTCCTCCAAAATGGTAAAAGAGAGAAGAAAGAAAACCCAGCCAAGAGTAGATTAAGACCTATAGAGGCTCTAAGCACTTAAAAGATTTTGGTGCTCCCATATATATGTAATTCAAAATATAAACAATAATAAACCATGAAATAAAATTTTATTTTTCTTAATGAAACAAAACTAACAGAATGATGTTTATTTTCGTACACTTCCTTCTGCTTTATTTATATTTGAAAAGTTTTGTACTTTTTTATAAATGCAAAGTCTTTGATAAAACCCTCACTATGACTCCATGAACACTTCAAAATTATATTTTCAATCAATATAAACCACTTCAAATATTATTTTAGAAAGTTTATCATTTCCTTGATGCCCTCAGCACATGCTTATTTTGCTTAATGATTAATCCAGCGCTGATCACAGCATATAAGACTACAGATCTGGTCTAAATACTTGCAACAAAGTGGATGCCATTAACTCATTTGTTACCAAATTTCTGTTGAAATACACTGCTTCTGTTTGAATTAATTTGGAAAATAATGAAAAATTTAGTAAAATAACTGTCATTATTAAGCTGATGCTTAGGATATAAATTAATATCGAATCTTGATGGAAGGTTTTAATTTAGACCACTTGAAGTACATCATAGAATGGAGCGGGGTCTCAGATGACTTGGTATCAAAAGGACCAGGCATCCATGTTAAACTGAGCATTAAATGATATCTATCACTCAAGAATAGAAAGAATACTTGGTAAAAGACACTTTCACAAAGTACCATGCTGTAGGATCGAATTTGGACCCAATTAATTAATAAGTAAAATTCTTCATTACACAATCATGCCTATAAAAGCTTTAGGTTTGGTTCTTCTTGCAAAATTCAGTATATATATTTGTGTACTGAGTGTATTACTGTACTTTATCTGTGAATGAATGCAGGAGCTGATACCTCATTAGGGGGCAAAGCAGCTATGTAAGTATTTGGGCCCCTTCCCCAGTGATACCAAAGCTGCTCAGGGTCACCCACTGATGTAGGCAACAAAACGCCCACACAACAGCATAAATTTTGTTGAGTTAGTCAGATGTTGCAACTCTGGGCTAGATGCTTGTACTGTCCTCACTACTTGTTCCTGTTGCACCACTTGACCTCTCTCTTGAGCCAGATGTAATAGCTTCCTTTCTTAGTGGTTTCCAACAACTTTCTGGCAACAAATTTTGACTCTTGAATATTAAGTGAACCCTGGTTCCAACAAATTCTTTAACACCTATCTCAATAGAAGGTGTATTTTAAAACCCATCACTCATTCTTTTATCTATAGCAAATATTGATTTAAGATTTCAAGGAATATTTTCTTTTAACCATTCAATTTTAATTCCATATTATGAAAATTTACTTCTCAATTAGTTTTTTTTTTTGTTTTTAATTTCAGTTACCGATTACAAGCAATAAAAATATTGGTGGTTATTTATTACATTTCTACTATCTTATAGAGAATATTGCTGTCTTTTTCAATTCCTGCATCCTAAACGTCCTAATTATAGAGAATGGTCTGAATTTAATTTCAAATTTTAATCAAACACCTCACAGTTCAGCAACAGACCAATGCAAACTTATTATTAGATGTTTTCTCTTGACATCTCATTCTTTCACTCTAGTAGTCTACCATAGAACATCATAGATGATAATTTTCTACAGAACCATTAATGTTCATTTTTAGTTCATTAAAGATGTCAAATGAGATAATTTTGAAATGAAGCAGAAAAAGAATACTAACTATTGTAAGACTGATAACTCCCTGGAAATGAAAACTTCGAAATATTCCACTGAATTTTTAAAGTTTTGTTTTGTCAAATTTAAAATGTACTCATTTATCATTTGTTGCATGGATCTAATACTTCGGCTTATCAATGAACTTTTTGTGTCTATGGAGACTGGATGTCTAAACCAGTATCAGCATACTCAGCATGCTTGTGTGTGTGTGTATTATTAAATGGTTCATGTTGATATCAAAACCAAAATCATTGAAAGAAAACTAATAGACCTCCTAAAAGCAGGTAGAATATTCATGTTTGCATACATGCAATATTTTGTGTGTGCATACATGTATGAGTTTTGTGTGTGCACACATGCATAATTTGAATTGTGCACACATGCATGATTTTATGTATGCATACATGCATGATTTTATGTATAAATACATGCATGGCTTTGATTTATGCATACTTGTATGATTTTATGCATGCCTACTTGCATGTAATAGTCCAATGGATTGAGATCTGGAGAATTAGGAGGCCAAATGTTAGGGGTTATGTGATCATGAAAATTTTCAATCATCCATTCCTGTGTTACTAGAGCCATGTGTGATAGTGCAGAGTCCTACTGAAACACATATGGCCTTCTATTGCATACACTGTCTATCCAGGGATTAACAATTGTTTCCAGGACCTCAATGTAGATGGCAGAGTTAACTTTAAGGCTTTGTGGAAAGAAGTAAGGAGGCATCACACGTCCTTCATTGCTGACAATCCCTAAAACCATGACAATTGCAGGAAATTTTGTATGCAATAACACTTGGAACTTCAGAAGGGTTTGCACATAACCATCTGTCATTTCTTCTGTTAACTTTTTGATCTTGGTTGAAGTTTTTCTTGTTTGAGAAAAACGAAATCAAATTTTCTGCTGCTGGATTTTTCAGTTTGTTTAAGAACCTTGTAGATCTGATATAGTGATTTTCTTTTGCTTTTTCAGACAAATTAGCCTTTCCTCATCATATAAGACTTATATCTGATGTCTTTGTGGACAACATTTCTGATTGTTCCTTCTTACACATGGAGATCTTTTGCAATTGACCTCATGGATTTTCTGGAATTGTAATCAATGGTCTGTTGAACTTGTTGGGATAAATTCAGATGTTCTGATGATTTCAGAGTATTTAGAACGCTTTTTATGCTTTGATACTGGTAATATGTTTCCATCTTCAGTCTCTAGCTCCTTACAAACTTTGTAGATGAAAGATCAGGCAACTTTTAAAAATTGAGATATTTCTAAATTGCTATGCTCAGCCTTTATAACCACAATAACAGCATGCCTCTTCATTTCTTGAGTTAGCTGAGGGTCTGCCATTATTATTTTCTGAAACAAAGATTATACGGAGTCAGTAAAAAATGCAGCAATGACCCCAAAAGGGTATGTCTTCAAACACCTTACGCACACTGTATATATATATAAGTGAAGAAATATGATTTGGTGCTTAGGGTATTCAGTTCATAATCGTAAGGTTGAGAGTTCGATTCCCAGTGATGTGCTGTGTCTTTGAGCAAGATATTTTATTTCAGGATGATCCAGTCTACTCAGCTGCCAAAAATGAGTTGTGCCTGTATTTCAAAGAGCCAACCTTGTCACATTCTATGTCACACTGTATCTCTCTGACAACCACGGTAAGGGTATGTGTGTCTGTGGAGTGCTCAGCCACTTGCATGCTAATTTCATGAGCAGGCTGTTCCACTGACTGTCACCAATGGCATGTAAAAGCACCCAGAATACTCTGTAAAGTGATTGGTGTTAGGAAGGGCATCCAGCTGTAGAAACCATGCCAAACCAAACTGGAATCTGGTGCAGCTCCCCAGCTTGTCAGCTCTGGTCAAGCCATCTAACCCATGCCAGCATGGACAACAGGTGTTAAAGGATGATGATGATGATGATATATATATATATATTGAATAAATACTGTTCTATATTTTTGAAATGAGGAATTCTGTACATTATTTTCTGGTAGGATTTTGAACCCAACCCTAGGTTCTCATTCCTAGGGTATCATTATTATTATTATTATTATTATTATTATTTTTTATTATTATTATCATTATCATCATTATTATTACTATTATTATTATTATTATTATTATTTATTCAAGGCACTGTCTGGAATTGAACTCGCAATCTTGGGGTCAGTAGCCCGTGCTCTTAACCATTACACCATGGGCATATAGCATAATGGTTAAGAGCATGGGCTACTAATCCCAAGATTGTGCATTGAATTCCAGGCAGTATCATGAATAAATAATAATGATGATAATAATAATAATAATAATAATAATAATAATAATAATAATAATAATAATAATAATAATAATAATAATAATAATAACATCAGCAAAAAATACCTTGGGAATGAGAACCCAGGGTTGGAGAGTAAATCAGCCGAAACATTGTGGTAAGAACAAACAAAATGAGGACACATATCTGTCTAATGTAAATAATATTGATTAAATGTATGTTCCAAGTTACAGGCCATAGTTTTGCTCCTGGGTTACTTAAATATGGTATAGGGACACATCACTGAAGGTCAGAAGTGATGTTCCTTTTTCTGAAATTTGGTTTTGTTCCTGACAGAAAAAAGACCAACAAATTTTTGGAAATTTATGAATTCTTTGAAACCCTGCTTAGTACCAATTTTGGCCTTTTTTTTTTGCGCTAGGCACATAAAAACGATGGAAGAAGCCTTGAAGGTTAAAAAAACAAATATTTGGAAAAATTGGCAATCACCATTACAAACCCCACTTCCTTTATTTTCAAACAGAAAATGAAATATAATATAAAAACAACAGTGATATTTAAAAAAAAATTTCATTATACCCCAAGCTCCATAAATCCGAAAATTTCACCTTTTTTTCAAAATTTTTTTAATCATAGTTTTAAAATATGGACAGTCCAGATTTGCAATTTGTTTATGTTTATAATTTCAAAATAATTTTCACATGAAAAGATGTATGATTTACAAATTTACCTGTTGCTTATAGCACATCCCATGACCACCCGGTACCTTACTCATTTCTTTGACACTCTGAGATGTATTAATAATTTTCAATATTTTCTCCCCATAAACACATTTCATGGTATGATGGTGCAGTGGTCCATCCCTGAGATTTCAGCAACAACAAAAAAATTTTGTAATTTAAATTTTTAATCTCCCAGCCTGCACCAAGCAAGTTCGTGTGTGTGTGTATGTGTGTGTGTGTGTGTGTGTGTGTGTGTGTGTGTGTGTGTGTGTGTGTGTGTGTGTGTGTGAGTGAAAAACACATTTACTAACAGAAAAGTGTGCTATTGAAATGAATTGTCTTTTACAAACCTTTTTTAAATCACTGTTGCATTAGTGAAATTACTTACACACACACACACACACACAGTGTGAGTGATTACCTTTACAAGAGTGAGAGAGAGTGTGGAAGATGTATACAGAAATAGGGAAAGTTTACAATGAGAAAAGTGAAAAATGAAAGAGATAAGCAAATAGAGAGAGAGGGGGACCTTTTCTGTTGCTTTCACAGATTTTGAAATTTTAAATTTAAATGCAAATTGCCAAATTTGATATATTGATGTAGTTTTGTACACTAAATCTCCTTTTATGATTCATTTATTCCAGAAAAATTTTAGAAAAATATTACAGAGGTTTAAAGTTTGATCATTTTTACATAATCAGAAAACAAGATTTTGAAGCTAAGCATTTCGTGCTTGATAGCTCTGTATCATAAAATGAAAGTAAACATTACAAGACAACTTTACACAAAATGAAAGCAATGCATGAGAGATAATACATACACAGAGGGAGAGAGTAAGTGATAAAGAGTGTAGTGTATATATATATTTGACAGTTAAATATAGCCTTATACAGAAATATTGACATAGGAATAAATTTCAATAATAATGGATATTAGCGTCAAAACTCTCTTTTAAATTGAAAATTTTGGATATATAACCAAGAAGAACGATCCTTAAGGCGTCTACTTTAGACTTTTTGCGGTGAAATCTCTTGCTATATTGGTAACGATTACATGTTTTTCTCATCATCAACACATTGTGGAGATATCATCATATGAACATATTTCTCTTATTACTTCCTAGATTACCCGCCCCACCGATATGACTCCCTTTATTTTTTATTTTTTATTTTTTTATTTTTTATTTTATTTATTTTTTATTTTTTATTTTTTATTTTATTTTATTTTAAGTTTTATTTTTATTTTAAGTTTATTCTTACTTTTTTACATGAATATCTGTGTATGTCTTTTTATGGTATTGTATTGTTCTTAACCACCAACTTAACACTACACACTGAATCGTCGCAAGGTATGGAAGGTTTTCGAAGGACCAGAGAGATTATGTCCGGGTGGAGAATTATACGAGATATAGTACTATACAGAATACCGAAAGGATCTTCACCTCTTACATCACACATTTCTTCCTACTTCAATGTCGAGATGGTATAATTTCCTGGGAGAGAGATAATTTTGCGGCTGAGGATAACTTTACATTGTAGATTATACACATATTATATTATGTTATATTATATTATATTATATTATACACATGTAGAGCTTGAAACACGTGTACCGCGGAATCCTTTGTAGTTTTGTTGTTATTTTTTTGTTTTGGATTTACAATTTATTCTTTCACCGCAACCACTAGCTGGAATACACAGGTGCTTACAATTGTCAAGTATTACCTCTAAATTTCAATTTACCTGCGTATATATATATATATATGTAGATAGAGAGAGAGAGAGACAGAGACAGAGAGTAAGAGAGAGCCTGATGGTGACAGAGAGAAAGAGTAGGAGATTTGTTTATCTAAAAGTTGAATTATTTCTCATAGTAAATTATATTTTTTATTATTATTTACAAACAAACTTCTCTTTGGGATGCACATTTTGAAAATCAAATTAATTTTTCTTGGGGACTCACTATTTCAGAGCCATTCGGGCCTAAACACATATACATAACTACATACACTCTCATTTATATGGTAGACATTGGCGAGTATGGTATGTTTGAGGGTAGGTGAGTATGCAAAAACTCATTATTTTACTTTTTCCAGTCATTAGGCTGCAACTATGTTGGTGTACCACCTTGAAAGTCTTAGCCAATGAAATTGAACCCCATTACTTATTCTATGAGTATTGTAATTTTTTGCTGACCCACGAAGTAATGTGCATGCAAAGAAGCCAACACTAGTTGCCATGCAGTGAGATAAACAAATGGTTGCACACACACACACACATACCCTACTTATGAACAGATGAGGGTTGTCATCTGGAAAGGCATCTTGCTGTACAAAAAATATGCCCAAACATAGTCTCGCTTGCCCCATGTAGGCATGGAAAATGATGATCATGATGATGATAAATATATATATATATATATATATATATATATATATATATATATATATATAAATACACACACACACATATATATATATATATGTATATATCTATGTACATCTCTCTCTCGTTTTCTCTCTCTCTCTCTCTCTCTCTATATATATATATATATATACATTAAGAAATGGAGTCAAATGCAGGTGTTATTCAAACTATTTATACTTTCAACATATTTTTTTAAAAAAGCATTCAGATTATTCCGGAGGGAATAAAAATGATGTAAAACAATGCAATCATCTTGCCAGGGAAAAAAAAAGGAACAATTTATCCATGTTATACAAAAACATTTCACTTAACCCTGGAATTTCTACCTTTATAGGCTGTAATATCTTTGGCACTTATGTGAATTTTTGTTACCCTGGCAACTATTTATTTATTTTTTCCTTTATTTGTACACATTGAAAAAATACACACATGCACACACACACACATGTGCGTGTGTGTATGTGTGTGTGTTGTTGGCACTTCGTCAGTTACGACGACGAGTGTTCTAGTTGATCCGATCAACGGAACAGCCTGCTCGTGAAATTAACGTGCAAGTGGCTGAGCACTCCACAGACATGTGTATACTTAATGTAGTTTTTGGGGAGATTCAGCGTGACACAGACTGTGAGAAGGCTGGCCCTTTTGAAATACAGGTACAACAGAAACAGGAAGAAAGAGTGAGAGAAATTTGTGGTGAAAGAGTACAGCAGTGTTCACCACACCCCTGCCAGAGCATCGTGGAGCTTTAGGTGTTTTCGCTCAATAAACACTCACAACGCCTAGTCTGGGAATCAAAACCGCGATCCTAAGACCGTGAGTCCACTGCCCTAACCATTGGGCCATTGGGCCTCCACGTGTGTATATATATATCGTTACTATTATGCAGAAGTATCATAAGTCCAAAACATTACTTTTTCAGAAAATGAAAACATAGTTTCACTATTCCATATTGAAACTGTCGTACTACACTTTGACAATTTTTGATATCTTGGCATCTGAAGTAGCTGGAAATATGATAGTTTGACTAAAAGAACTGGCTATTGCAAGCAAAAATAAATTTTGAAAAAAATGCATTTAGCTAATTTTGGAAATACGACAGTTTAACATAATAACAATATAATGTGTGTGTATATATATATATATATATATATATATATATCACACATACATATACATACATACAAATATATGACTGGATGTGCCTTTCATCATTATCGACTCTCGGAATAATTCCCACTTTTATGTGAATTGAAACAAGGTTGCATTCTTGCTCCTATGCTTTTCCCCTATACCTTGCTGCAATGATCTATGAATTTTTGCTGGATCAGCCAAGTGCGGATATCAGATATTGTTTTGATGAAGGACACTTCAATCTGGCGAGGTTTCAGTAAAAGAATCTCACCAGTACTAAGCAA
Organism: Octopus bimaculoides; assembly: GCF_046866305.1. Lineage (NCBI taxonomy): Eukaryota > Metazoa > Mollusca > Cephalopoda > Octopoda > Octopodidae > Octopus > Octopus bimaculoides. The sequence continues at coordinate 30,916,574 of NC_142946.1, forward strand.
ATCTCAGAACTCAAGTATGCTAATGACAATGTGGTATTCAGTTACTCATCTTTAGAACTGCAACAAGTCAATAATTTCACTAATGCACATCAACATTTGGGCTCACTGTAAATACTATAAAACTCAAGTCCGTATCCAACCAGCTCTGAATTCTGATCTTCTAAACTTTAAAGTCATTTCTGGCACACCACTAGAGCAAGTTAATTACTTTATATACCTTGGAAGTGTGCTACCAAATGCGATTTTGAGCAAGATGTGGAATGAGGAATCAGATCAGCTTGCTCAGCTTTTGGTAAACTAAAAACCATGTATTTAAAAACAAAGAGCTAACTTTGAAGACAAAGATTATGGTCTACCAAACTGTTGTCATATCCACACTCTCTTATGGTTGTGAAACTTGGACTGTGTATCACTGCAACAAAAAAAAAAATACTCAAACACCTTCATCATCTGTAACTTTACTCTCTCTTGAACATCAAGTGGGTTGTCTATGTCTCCAATAACTCTGTGATTGGAAGAGTGAATAGCCTCAGCATTAAATCCCTAATTATCAAATATCATCTTTGATGGGCTGGTCATATCATCAGAATGAACAAAAAACAACTTCCTTATCAAATCCTCTTCTGTAAATTGGCAACTGGGAAAAGACAAAGCAAGACCCCTCTTTAACACTACAAAGATCAGCTAAAGTCAACTCTGAAGCAGGCCAGCTTTGATCGCTTGGCTTTTGAGATGACTGTCACCAACTGTCCTAACTACTGACAAAATGTAAACAACAACATGATATTGTTTGAAAGAGAAAGAATAAGAAAAGAGGAGGAGAGACAATGGCAACAGAAGGACAAACAACAGCAACCACGGCTGACTCCAACGTTCCCATTTGGCCAATGTAATTACATGCTTTACATGAGGATCAGCTTTATTAATAGTCCAGATATTTATCCAGGAGGAGAAATCAATCCTTGGATTCAAGAGATGAGCCAACAACAACAATACATATATACATATATGTGTGTGTGTGCGTGTGACAGCCAAATTCATTTTCAAGGTATAAGTCAGCCTTGGGAGCAAAAGACAGAAGACACCTTCCTATGGAGCTGCACAAACTTCTCAGCCACATAGCAATATATAGACTTCCCATCAAACTGACATTCCTCACAAAACTATACCAGTCATATTTTTATTATTATAATGAAATATCTAGATCTTCTTATGTCACATTGTATAGATCACAAAATTCAGCTGATTATTATCCTTGATCACTTTTACTAACTTTAAAAATAAAAACATAAAGCAACAATGATCTACACGCTGCAATCACTGCATAAATATCTACTTTTATTGTTTTTTTTCTTAATATTGTTCCTTTCTATATTTGTTTATTAGAGGCCATCTTAAGTTATTTCTTTAATGTATATTGCAGTTGCTTTCATTCATTGATGAAGATGAGCAAAACTATAAGATAGTATAAAATGAAAAAGAAAAAGTCTAAAATATGGAGCATAGTTGTAAGAGAAGTATATGTGAAGGAAGGTTAGCCCCCACCTCCCATGTAATTATCTGAAATGTAAGCAGATCATTTCATATTGAAAATAGTTTTGAAAGGACTGATAGAAAATTAAGATTCTGTTCTTCTGTAAGTAATAGACTGAAGTATAACATAGACTGCAATAAAGTTTTCTATAGTTCTTCTTTACAATGCTGCCTAACTCCAATACCAGATGTCTATATCTATCTTACCTTGTAGTCCCACAGCTGTCAATATACAACATTAATTTATTGATGATCAAGTTATAGACATGAATTGAATTATGAAAAATATCAAATGCTATAAGCTGTTCATGTCTAAATAAAAGACTTTCAAATACATTCTGAATATCTGAGTTGTGCTGAAAAGCAGGCACCAGCCTATAAACAATAAAATTCTATTCTCCAGAAATTCACTAGAGATTCAAGTTGGATTTCCAGTAAATGGCTAAGACTCACATTTGCTCTGCTAACATGGATCTAAACACTGTAGATATGATTAATAAATAAAATATGAACACTCCCTTATGTTATTAAAACAGTAACAACAAATGAAATATATTCTGCCATTGATGGGAAGAACAATTAATTAGTTTGGCACAAGAACAAAACAGACTTTGATGCAAGCACTTGATATTTTTGAATAATTGACATAACATTGTAGCAGTAATCTATAATGTACCAATTTCAACTTATCACTCATATATAATTTACAATTCCATCTTTGTAATAAAGTTTTACTCACTACAATGCAGCTATATTCCAACAATTAAAGAAAATGCTACAGAGAATAAAAAAATGTGTTAATCATTAAAGGATTTATGCTAAACCATAAATCAATGAAATAATACACTCTATAGGTACTTAGTTATCAATCACTGAAACAGATTTATAGCTAAATACCTTGCTATTACCAGCATCTGTTAAACTGCTCTTATTTACAATAATAAAGCCAGAAACAAGCTTAGATATTTCAAACATGAAATTATATGAAATAACATTTGTGATTATATAAAACCATTTTCCTTAATATATTTGATGAAAATTGTGTGTTAACTGTGATATTAAGATGTGCTTTACTACAGAGCAGATACCAAGATACTGGAGTTATTTGATGATTGAATAAAGATCAACGTAGAAAACTGAGTAAAGATCAAGATATTAGATTGTTAAATAGAAAACAAGATGTGAAACTACTAAGCAGACTTCAAGAGTTCTATCATTTACTGAAAATGTATAGGAATATAAAGCAGAGTCTGTAAAAACTTGTGGTGGTCTGTGCTGGAATTATATTGTAAAGTATGTGAGTTTGAATAAGCTTGTATGTCATGGGGTGAAAAGCAGTCTGGTGCTTTGAGGCCAACTTTTCATCTAAAGGAGATTGAAAAGTTAATGATGCTCAAGCTGTTTTACAGCATCCATTTAATTGATAGCAAAAACTAAGTAATTGAACATCGATTCAATTAATACTAGAAGATGTAAAATTCATAGTTGTGAAGAGTTTTCAGATGTAAATCTATCCATCAGGGTTTCAGGTTCAACTTTTTGAAAACTCCAGAGAACTTGTGTCTTGGAATCAAATATTTACCAAACATAAACAACCTAAAAATTTATTGTTCACTTATATATATGTTTGCTTATGCCTAAACACTTCTTAGCACTGATATTACTGTAATTTTCATGACCTTGATGGTCTACTGGCACAAATTAATAAATGTTGTTGATTGTATTTCAGTTAAAGCCATAGCTTTGATTAGGTCTGTCTAGAGTTGCTTCTCTTCAATATTTCCCATTGATAATAGCTAAGAGAGAAGTTTTTCCATGGTAAGGGCAATGAATTTGCCTTTAGCAGCTGATATATGTCACAATGAATTTTCCTTTAGCAGCGGATATATGCTACAAACATATTTTAACTAATCTAAAATTCACACGCATACACACACACACACATAAATATTATGTGTAAGGTTTCAACAAATTGAATAGTACTCAATCAGCTAAGAGAGTAACGATAATGTTTTAATGGAAACCACAAGACTTGTGAAGTACAGCAATTTAGGGTTTAATGGCTAAAACATTAATTTATGGTGAAATAAATTATGTTTCATCCACAAAACTCTGAGTATTTCACAAGACTTATCGTTTTCATTACGTTTTACATATATATATATATATATATATATATATATATATATATATATATATATATATATATATATATATATATGTATGGATCAAAACAGTTTGATTCAAATTTGTTGGTACTTCAAGAGTTGATGCTAATCTTCAGCCATTTTGACTTTGAATTCAAAATGGCTAAAAATTAGCATCACTCTTGAAACTCTCAGAGTACCAATGAATTTGAATCAAATTGTTTTGACTCATATATGTAACTCCCAATAAATGAGTTGAGCGCCCTTCTTTCATTTGCCCACTCACTTGTACACACATACACACATACACACACACACACACACACACACACACACACACACACACACACACACACACAGAGTTATATATCCTAGGTTAAGTATTTGCTTTATAGTTATTCCAAAACTTTTGAAAGATTTTACAGGAGTCAGAAAATATGATTTGTTGTCTTGGTAATAGAAAATATATTTGTTTTTATTTCATAAAGTTATGTGATGCTACCTTAGTACATGTCAATGTAAGTTGTTATTTTACATCTTTGTAAAATAACAACTTACATTGACATCTACTTTAAAATAAGTATTATGGCTTAATACAATTAACAGTTGCAGAAAAAATGTATATAACCTGAACAAGAATGCATTTATATTGAATTAAGTCTTCTCTAACTGGTATATATAAGGCAAAGATATTTATAAACCAGAACTAAAATTCTAGCATTACAGTTCATTGTTATTTTTTCTTTCTTCTTTTGTATTCTTCATACAATTCTTGATACAAAGAATAATCCAGGTTTAGTGAAATAAGCATTGGATGAGATTTTGTGGTTAATCCAAGAAGATACAATTGTATGGGTGAAGATGCAGATAAGCTATTATATTATGACTGCTACAAGTCAAGATAAACAGGTAATATAAAATCTAAGTTATTTTCTCTATAAAACTTAATAGAGATTGCTGAGGTATGTGATGTAGAACAGGGTAACAGAGGTAGAGCAGAGATGTGTGAGAGGTATTTAGAGGGGGAATGTGGTGTAGAAGAGGTAGAGCAGGAGGTTGTGAGAGGTGTTTAGAGAGAAAGAGAGAGAGAGAACAAGTAGTTTTGGGGGTTTTCAAAATAATAAGAATGTAATGCAGGATCACTTTATAAGTAATGTGCATTTATTAATGGAGTGTGCGTGTGTGTGTGTGCATGTGTACATACACTGTTGTTGTTTCCAAAGCTCAACTATTATGACCAAAGACATTCCAATCATAGCCATCCTGTCTTTCCCTTGAAAATGGTATATCTAAGAGTGTCTAACCTAGTGTGTCCCTCTCTTTTCATGACAGCAGGATGCCATTCAAGAGAGATTCATCTTCTGTTAAGTCTAGCAAGTGGAACAATGATATAGAGGCTCTCTTGTGTTCAGAGAGTGTTATATATTATTGTATTATCACATTAAATTAAACAACTCTATCTGACATAGCCAAACTCTTGTCCTGTAGTATATAGTCTTGCATTAGAGCCAAAAGCCATGACAGAAAACCCCACAAGAAACCATGCCAAGTGGCAGCATTGAGAATGTTTGCTAAGAATCTCTGGTCTCTTTCAGTTAGTCTCAGCAGAGATTGCAACTCATGCATATCTTGACCAGATTTCACTGGTAAGAAACAGTTGCAGCTTGATATATGTTGCTAGTGTGCAGATACCTGCATACCTGCATACCTGCATACTAACTTGGTTAATGTCTAGGTTATCAAGGGCATGCTGTACAGCCAGCACTGCTGCTGGCAGTGAAAAGTCAGCCAGAAACCAGAATTTTTTTATGCATTTCAAAGGAATGTTAAGGCATTGTCTCTGTGAAACATGGCTGCCATACCTGAAAAAATGTACTATATAGTTATAACAAGCCTATGTGAAACATGAATTTCTGATTTGGATAACCTTCATGGCATGGAGTACATATTCTACCAGAGTGGCAAACTTGAAGGTGAACACTGAAAATCTGGAATTATATTTGCTACAATGGAAGAACATAAAGCCAAAGATCCCAGGAGAACGTACACCACTGGGTAACAGGATAATAATAATGAAACTATAACAGACAAAGAACTGTAATGCTGACAATTATCAGTGTATATGTTCTAACAATGACAAACATCAATGAAAGCATGAAAGTCTTCTATAGCTTGTTACTAAATACTTTATGATTGGTTGGACCTTAATGATTATGAGTCAAAATCAAACCCGTCAGAGACTAAGAGAATCTAGAAACACTAATTCTACAAAGAGAGCTTTCAGAGTTACTCACAGACAGCTAGAAAATGATGTAAACATGTGGTAGGTAAATGGTAGGTAAAGAAGAGAGTAGTACAGCAATAGGCTACATAAAAGTCTTCTAGGAAAATAAGAAACTGAAAGAAATTTGCACATCCTCCCCATCTATTTATTAACCTATTCATTAGGATAGAGTGGTAGTTGAGAAATAAGGTGAGATGATGTAATGAATCTAGGTCCAACTTATGGATCTCTGCTTGGTCCATCACTGAAATGCCTTTTATCCACCATCATCTATTTACATTTGCTTTTCCATATTGGCATATTTGGAGTTATAAATGCTATAAATGGGTGGAAAATCCCTTCTCCCTCATTCCATTTTGCCATGTTTGTGGCAAGAAGTTCTTTCTATCACCAACAACTTTATAGAGAGTGTTGGGTATATTTTATTGTGGCACCCACAGTAGAGTGGTTTTCTTGCCCTCAGCAAGACTTAAGAGTTTTGTTGATTCATTTACCAGTGCCAGAGATGTTAACTTGTTCTTTACAAGATGCCTCTTCTTTAAAAGATGCCTCTTCTTTACATAGTCTCCATTTCTTTTATGTACAACTGGACATGTAGAAGAAATATTTCTACCATGTCACCAGTACAGTCATGCATTGCCTTTTCTGTCATGTAAGTATCATAGTGAGGGAGAGTAAGTGATAGGCCACAAATACCAAGATGAAAGGAAAGAAAAAAAGGATATTATGTACTGAAATCAGCTCTTACATGTATATTGTTGCTGTTGCTGATACTGTCCATTATAATAAGGTGACAAAAAAGAAAAGCCTCAAAAATCTATATTTTGCAAAGTGTAAATCTTGCAATATAAATAATGTAACATGATCAAAATAATATCTGAATACGAATCTAAAAATAACAAGTAAAAAAACTGATATAGAAGTTGTGTAAATGACAACAATATGGTAAACATAGTAGACAAGACAGAGATATATAATTTAAATAACTATCCAATGTACTGAAATGATGGCAGATCTTATTCAATTCTTGTTCAGCTTACATCATTTGAATATCTATTGAGAAGAATGTATAAATGATAGATAGGTACCAGACAACTATGGAACATTTGATAGATCATTGCTGATGCTTATCATCTCCCCATAACACTTGCACTAGTATTTGGAGTTGAGTGTGAAATATTATTATTTGCTTTAAATTTCAGTTGGTTCCTTGTAGAACATACCAATTATGGCATGAGAGAAATGCTTGGAAACCATGGTAGACATCATTCATCTAGGATCTGCTACAGGAAAGTGTAAATAGTTAGCTAAGATGATGGAAGATCGCATACTATATCACCAGTGCTAGAATGTGAGCTTAGCAAAGACACCAAACTTTCCACCATCTAGTTCCTACAGATCTAAATAGGTTTCCATGGAGAGGTACAGTTCATCATTGAAAGCAACAAGAAATAGTTTAATTATTTCATTAGTTTATTGCACTAAGCTAAAATCTGCCAATGGACCAGGAGAAACAACAGGATAGCTATTACAATTAGAAGATGAAGTCTTAAGCATTCAATACTTATAGGGATGAGGAACAGAAAAGTGTTTAAGGAGTTATAAATTCTTAGAAGATGAAGAAGAATTATTTCTAGATATATCTACGACTACATTACACAATGTGTGATTCATTTTTGAAGATAACTGGGTATAATGTAATTTGACTCGGTGGCTATTTCTTGTATGAAGAGCATCTACAAAGATGCTCCAAATCTGACTCACTCAAAAAATATACTGTTCAATGGCTGTTGTTGAGAAAAGTCAATGTTAGAGAGTATGGATCCTGTGGCACCACAAACACAATCTTTTGGAATAAAGGTGGCCTCTGGACAGCATCAATGGATTAAGATAGAAATCAATAAATTTTTGCTTCAAAGAGTGACAATAAATGTGTTAGTAGACAATGGTTAATGTTTGCACCAAGTCTACTCACTTGGCCATAAAACAGAGGGAGAATTGTCCAGTGAATTGTTTTTCAAGTTTTCTTTTAAACAACATTTACAACATCCAGTAAATATCAGATGAAATAAATTCTTACAACTGACACAATGGATACCTTCACACCTAATAGCAATATCTTTTTAGGAAATCTTCATATTACAATTCATCAGAAATGACAAAAAAACTTAGCTTAACCTTACTCTCTTCTCTCAAGTTGATGGCATCTTCAATAGAAATCTCTTCCTATTTCCATCCCTTTTCATCCTTACCTATTATGTTTCCTAACATTGGAAAATCTACAGTATTAACTGGCTGCCTTCAACAAAATGTCACAGCATTTAGTTCTCATCTTTCACGTGTCAATGAAACTTTAAAGTCTCATAATATAAGTTGGCAGGATTTTTGATAAAGTTAATAGATTTTCTCTACTATAGGTGGAATAGCAAACATTTCTTAACAGAGTTGTAGCTAGAAAGGAGAAATTGACCCTCAATCCTGTACACTCTATTTTATAAAAATATCTAAAATTATTGACGAGAAGAATAGAAAACTAAAAGACATTTCTATGAAATAAATAAAGCTACTAAAAACAAACTAAAAACATTGAATAAAATATAATTTATTTGGTATTGATGGCAAGTAAGTGACCTAACATGTAATTCATTGATTTTTGTATGAGTCAATAAGCTATTGAATTAAACATTAAGACCATTTAAAGTAAATGGTTGGACAATCATTTGATTGATCTAGTATTATGTGATTGATCAGGTAGAATATTACTGACTGTAGCATGTTGATTTTTATTTTATCTACAAGTAAAGACTGTAATATTTAGTCGTTAGTATCATTAATATACTAGGTGAATCAACTGACTGTACATTTCCCACATAGAATAAAAGCCTTATCATCACCAGCACAGTCAATAGATATTTAGTTTAGATGTTATTGCCAATGTTAAAGATAAAATTTCAGTTCAAAATATCAATGACTTTCAGAAAAAATAAAGTTCATAAAGAAGATCTCTAAACACAACTCTCACAAACTCTGGATAACCTACAATAATGTAACTGTATTAATTAATGTCACTACTTAACGAATGTTAACTGCCCATATATGAAGTGAACCAAGGACAGCATGAATATATTCTATACACTAGCATCTGTGTCACAGTAGTGAACTGGTAAAGGATTCAATGTGAGATAGATCTTTGTTATGCTAACATTTGTAGGACACTGTAATACTGAACCTAATAATGTAAACTCAGTTGGATATACAGGGGTTGGACAAAATAATGGAAACACCTAGCATCATAGCATCATAATTTTGAAATGTCTATAGAACTGGCAAAAGCTTGTTTATTTTTATATTTTTTCATTTATTATCAGTGTTGCTAAATATGTTTTGCTAAAATTGCTATTTCTTTTCAGATATCACCAGAAAAAGGTAATTAAAATTCATTAAAATGACAAATCTATCAGACTTTCAAAGAGGTCAAATTGTTGGTGCTCATATGGCGGGCACTAGCTTAATGAAAACAGCCAAAATGTTTGGTGTATCAAGAAGTACTGTCTTGAAAGTAATGACAGCCATTGAGAAAAATCTTTAGGTGTTTTCATTATTTTGTCCAACCCCTGTATGATGTACCTTATAACATTTTACATATAAAATCCACTGCATGTCACCATAAAAAAAATTCATTCTGATCCAGTAAATAGTTATAGAAACAACAGAAGGCTAGGTACCTTTTTATAATATTATTTAATGCCATTATAATCAGCAATTTGTATTTTTCAAGTCATTGGAAAACACAAATTAAATGGCAGCTAGGTATTTTATCTGAATTAAAAACTCACACAATAACAGAAAGCTAAATTTCAAATGAATCTATTTTCTTCATACTCTTTTTATTTGTTTCAGTCATTTGACTGTGGCCATGCTGGAGCACTGCCTTTAGTTGAACAAACTGACCCCATTTTTTTTACCCTCATTTTTTGTAAGCCTAGTACTTACTCTAGCGGTCTCTTTTGCTGAACTACTAGGTTATGGGGATGTAAACACACTAGCATCAGTTGTCAAGTGATGGGTGATGGTGGGGGGACAAACACAGACACACAAACACATACACACACACACATACGAGGGGCTTCTTTCAGTTTCCATCTACTAAATCCACTCACAAGGCTTTGGTCTACCTGTGGCTATAGTAGAAGATACTTGTCCAAGGTGCCACGCAGTGGGACTGAATCTAGAACCATGTGGTTGGTAAGCAAGCTGCTTACTCCACAATCACTCTTACTATCATGCTGAAAAATTAAATAATTCTAAATGATGTTTTAATGAACTTTATTTTGAAAGATAAAATTGAAAAGAATAGAGTCTAAAATAATAAAGAGACTAGAAAAATATAGAACTACATAGCTAAATTGTTTCAACATGGTAAATATTGTTGAAGGCCAGCATTCCCTAATAACCAACTTACCAACTAAAACCCACAGGAAATGGAAATAAATTAAAACATTGAACTTTTAGAGTTTACCTCTTGTTCATTTAATCACTGCCTTTCACTCAATTTTTTTTATCTCTTTATAACAAGGAACTCTCAGTATTATGAGACTTGGCAGAATCATTAGAGTATTACACTAAATATCTGTGGTATTTAGCTATTCTGTGTTCAAATCTTGCAGTGGTCAACTTTGCCTTTCACCTAAGATAAAATACCAGTCAAATATTGAAGACAAATCAACTGTATCCTCCCCATGAAATATCTTTTACTTGTTTCAGTCATTAAACTGTGGCCATGCTGGGGCACCAACTTGAAGAATTTTAGTTGAATGAATTGACCCCTGTACTTATTATTATTATCATTATTTGTAAAGACTGGTACTTATTCTATTGGTATCTTTTGCTGAACTGCTAAGTTACAGGGTTGTAAGGACACCAACACCAATTATCAAGCAGTGGTCACACACACATAATGAGCTTCTTTCAGTTTCTGCCTACCAAATCCACTCAGAAGGTTTTGGTCAGCCCAAGGTGTCACACAGTGAGACTGAATCTGGAACCATGTGATTGGGAGGCAAATTTCTCACCATACAGCCATACTTAAAAATCTACATTTTTATTTATCAATATGCAAATGAGGAGAAAATTCATGTTCAACGGGATGCCAGTCTATCACTAGTAACTTTTCCAATAAAATTTACTGCCTATGCTACATCTAGGGAAACTGTGCTGAGGTTACACAAAACATTTCCAAAGACAGTATAAAATGAGTTTTCAACAGAGCAGGAGTGGCTGTGTGGTAAGTAGCTTGCTTACCAACCACATGATACTGGGTTCAGTCCCACTGCATGGCACTTTGGGCAAGTGTCTTCTACTATAGCCTCGGGCCGACCAAAGCCTTGTGAGTGGATTTGGTAGATGGAAACTGAAAGAAGCCTGTCATATATATATATATATATATATATGTATATATATATATATATATGTGTGTGTGTGTGTGTGTGTGTGTGTGTGTGTGTGTGTGTGTGTGTGATTGTATGTTTGTGTGTCTGTGTTTGTCCCCCTAACATCACTTGATAACCGATGCTGGTATGTTTACATCCCATCACTTAGCGGTTTGGCAAGAGAGACCAATAGAATAAGTACTAGGCTTACAAAGAATAAATCCTGGGGTCGATTTGTTTGACTGAAACAAATAAAAGAAAGAAAAAGAAAAGAGCAAGAATGCCATGTTGGCCAACACTATAGTTGTTGACTGTATTTTCGTTAAAGATATAGCTTTAATAAGGTCTGTCCAAAATTGCCTCCCTTAGATATTTCCCATTGATAACAGCTGAGGAGCTAGAAACATTGATGTCCTGATAGATGGCGACACAGGACAGATATGGTGTTTTTACACCTTGGAGCCATAAGAGAAAATTTTCTCCACAGTAACTGCAGTAACTGCCTTTTAGCAGTTGAAATATATCACAAACTATCTTAACTAACCTAAACTTTGCATATATATGTGTGTGTGTGTGTGTGTGTATTATAAATGAAAAAATGCATTGTCTTATATGTTTGTGCAACTCTATTCTTGCCTTCACTCTTTCTCCTTTTCTCTCTCTCACCCTCCTACTTCTATTTCCAGCCTTTCCACTTTCCCCTTTTTTCTCTCTCTTGCTCTCACACTTGTATTTGTAACCTTTCTCCTTTCTCCCCCTTCATTCCTTCCCTTATTTTCTCTCCATTGCTCTCTCTCTCTCTCTCTCTCTTGTCTTCTTTCTCCTCTAGATGCTGCTGACATGTGACTTGTGGCCAGCTTTCCTTTCATTCTCTCCCTTCTTCACACCGGTCGCACAGCTGACTGGTTGTAAAATTTTTCTGTGTCTTGCTATTTGCTGTTTTCTATATCCGTTTGGATTTCTTCTCAGTGTTACCCACCATTCTTGTCTTTTTGGCTCTAAGGATGTATTTTGCTCATTTCCTATTTATTTCATCGTTGTCCATCATCTTAAATTGCATTTTTTTTTACTTTTGTATGTCCACTCTATGTTGTTTTGTTTGCTTAAGGCCCCACATTCTCCGCAGCTTTCATGGACACTACCAGCATGGGAAGTTCTCAGTCTTATCATTAACGGTGCAAAACTGAGTATTACCATTTGGTTGATAACTGATGAAGAATTAGGGATCTTCTGTGTCTGTCTCCTGTCTGGTTGTACACTCAGTACCCTGACTTTTATTAACAGTAAATATGTACATATATGTGTGTGTGTGTGTGTGTGTATGTGTATAGATATATATATATATATGTAGTGAAGGCGCATGGCTCAGTGGTTAGAGTGTTGAGCTTACGATTGTGAAGTTGTGAGCTCAAATCCCGGACCGGCCTGCGTGTTGTGTTCTTGAGCAAGACACTTTCTTTCACATTACTCCAGTTCACTCAGCTGTAGAAATGAGTTGTGACATCACAGGTGCCAAGCTGTATCGGCCTTTGCCTTTCCCTTGGATAACACTGGTGGCATGGAGAGGGGAGACCGGTATGCATGGGCGACTGTTGGTCTTCCATAAACAACCTTGCCCGGACTTGTGCCTCGGAGGGTAACTTCCTAGGTGCAATCTCATGGTCAGTCATGACCGAAGGGGGTCTCAGCATATATATATAGGAGAGTATTGTAGTTCGTTTGAAGCATTGTGTATTGTTTGTGAAATATAATATCTTGAATAGCACAACAATGCAGAGTGGACTATAATAACTTATTATTCAATTATTCATAGTCTGATATAATATTTCAGAATATAAAAATTCCTTCTTCAGCTATCGCTAGGAATTGATCAAGTCACTGCTATAATTGGTTTTCCAATGGTTACTGAATTTTTTTTGTTTTTTGGAAGCATCTCTGCAGCAGTCTCACGAAGCTCCTTCCGGAATTCCTCATGAGAAGTGCATAAGGGTGGCCATGTTTCAAGCACATCTGCGGTGCTGCTTCTAAGTTATGTATTATACGTGCAGTTTCTTTCTTTCTTTCTCTTTTTTTTAATACATGAGCATGTCCTCAGAAATGAACTTATACACATCCAGATGTAGCTAAATAATATATTGATTGCTAACCTCCAGCCTGTTGTTAATTTGGGGCCCTAGTCTATCTATGAAGATAGCTTCCTTAATTCTTAGATTTCTCAAATTTCTGTCATTGGCCTCAATTGTGACTGTTATGCTTTAGCTGGTGTTCCAGCATCTGTTGAGATGTTTTCTGAAGGAGGAAGTTTGCATGTTTAGATGTCCTTTGATGCAAATGTCTAACAGTCTTGTTGTGCTACCCACATAGAACTTATTGCATTTGTTACATTGTATTCTATACACAACATTTACCCATTGGCATAGATCTGCCACAGATGGGGCAGTTAGCTAGTGGGCATTGATTGTTGTCCCTTGCTCATTTCTTTGCTAGGTGTCTTCTCAGAGAGGGGCTGGAGTGGGCTAGTTGTATGTCCAATCCTTAGCTTCTTATGGCTCTCTGGATGGCTGTAGTTATCCTGTCACTAAAATGGGGTATTTTAAGGAAGCATGTATTGCTGGGTTTTCGCTGTGTTCGGCGTGTTTGTTGTCTTGGGTACTTAAGCTGGTTTATAATGGATATAGGGTACCCATTGGTTTACAATACCTCTAGGAAGCATGTGGTGTGGGTCACCTTGTCTTCTGTTCTACTGTACTTGCTCTGGATGCATGTAAGTTCATTTCTAGCATATTCTATTTTGGCACCGAGTGGAAGGGCTGAATTATAGTGAACAAATATATCTCTACTGGCTGATTTCCTTTCAGTGTGGATCTCTCCTTCTTCCATTGTTTTCAGCTGGAAGTCAAGCAGCTATAGGGATTCAGAGCTTGAGACATGGCCGCCCTGATGCACTTCTCATGAGGAATTCTGGAAGGAGCTTCATGAGACTACTGCAAAGACACTTCAAAAAGAAATTTCAGTAACCATTGAAAATCTGATTATAACAGTAACTCAATCAATTCCTAGCGATATCTGAAAAAGGAATTGTTATATTCTTAAATATTATATCAGACTATGAATAATTAAATTATAACAGTTATTATAGTCCACTTTGCATTATTGTGCCATTCAAGACACGTTATATTTCATACATACATACATACATACATACATACATATATATATATATATACATATATATATATATATATATATATATATATATATATATATATATACATATATATATATATATATATATATATATATATATATATATACATATATATATATATATATATATATATATATATATACATATATATATATATATATATATATATATATATATATATATATATATATATATATATATATATATATATATATATATATATATATATATATATATATATATATATATATATATGTAAAAATATGTGACACTTATTCAGGGCTACTGAATAAGTGTCACATATTTTTACAAATAAATTCCTCTATTTGCATAATATCGAGGTCTCTTTCTTTCTTTTGTTGCCATTCCTGTCAAATATATATATATATATATATATATATATATATATATATATATTTCTGAACTTCGGTATATGGTGAAGCAAATATTTGCTGATCCCTTAATTATATTTATAAATATATATATATATATATATATATATATATATATATATATATTAATGCTTGTTTTTAAGTTATACAAATTCATTATTCTTTAGCAAGAATAGTGTTGACAGTGGCTTTAAAATGCTAATCCATCATCAGACTGTCTCCCCGTTTTGTCCTTTTTGGTTCTGTATAGAAATGACACCCTGGCTATCTTTAGAGGCATACTCTAGATTGGCTTAAGATCTGATTAGCCCCCTTAGCTCCATGGGACTGAAAATTACACTCAACACCTACCTCACCACCAAAGACTTCTTAGAAATTATGCCCAACTTGGGCTCTGGTACATACAGGCACAATTGCAAGCCAACGAGAGGCTGACATATATCAGCACATCCTCCTACCACCCATCCAATTGTGTTCAGAAACCTGGTGAAAAGTGTCAGCAAGAGTATCTCAAATCTGTCCTCTAACCAAGAAATTTTTGATGCAGTAGCCCTTGAGTATAACAAGGCTCTAGCTGCTAGTGGGTTTAGGGACTGCATCTCTTACATGCCAGGACCTAACACTCATAGAAGGAAGTGTCACCAAAATATTGCTTGGTTTGCCTCCCCCTTCTCCCTCAGCATGTGTAGGTAAGATACTTCTTAGGCTAGTAGATAAGCACATATGTATGGACAATCACATAGGTATGGACGTCTATTCAACAGACACAACCTACAGTTGTGGCCAAAAGTTTGGAACGCAAGTCTGAAAATAAGAATTTTTATATCAAATGCCTTAATATATATATTGTATATATTTGAATTGAATTGTACATAATTGGGCATAATTTTAATTCTTAAAAAAATGTTCCAAACTTTTGGCCACAACTGTAAGAGTCTCTTTTAGCTGTGCTGCCAATATTAAGAGTATTCTGATTTTAACTTACCATCAATTTAGGTTGACAATTCATAAAACTCACCATACTGTATGTTATTACTTCATAAAACTCATTATATTATAGGCACAGCCATGGTTGTGTAGTAAGAAATTTGTACCAGGCTTTAAAAATAAGTTGATTCATTCAATTAAAAAAGATTTCTTCAAGGCAGTGCCCAGCATGGCCACAGTCTAATGACTGTAACAGATAGAGGTTAAAAAATACTCTGCATCATCATTCCACAAAACTCACCATACCCCAATATTTATTGATTCAAACCCAGTAACATAAAATCTGAAGAACTTGAACTCTTCTACAATATGGGAGTTATCAACATTCTTGATTTGCTATGGCTTCCAGTTGGATTTATCTCAGTGTAGCTGACATCAGTATCAAACGGTGCACTGAATAATTGCTGTTTATAATCCAGTCTGAGTATATACAAAAAATACAACAGAATATACTGCAATAACCAGGTATTTCAAAATGCATTATTGGAGTAACATAAATTCTTGTGATTTTATTTTACACATGTTAATATAATGCAAATTTTCATTTATGCAATGTCTAGTTATATTTCCCATAATACATCACAGATTATGGTGTATGTATTATGTACATTAAAAAAAGATATTTCCAGAGACATATAATTCATCTTCAGGAAACTGGTATAAACAGTTGGAGTTTTAAATTACATATTTAAACAGTTGTTTTGGATTCTTTCAACAATAAAGCAGAAACAAGAATTATGTGTGAAAACAACAATGAGTACACACAAGCATGCAAACACACATATATATGCACATGCATGCATACACATGCATATACACACACACACACACAGAAACAGAGAGGGGGAACAAGAGATTACCTGAATGTATGAAAATGGAGAGCTATATATATATATATATATATATATATATATATATATATATATATATATATATGCACAATATAAATATATCTAATAGACATTTGATTGCAATAGAAAGTAGATACACATGAAATATTTTTAATGAATTAACATTTGCTTCTTAGTGGTAAAAAAGCAAACTAAAAGCCTAGCAATAGCTATTAATGAGTTTTAAAGAAAAGGGGAGAAAATTTCAAAGCATTTAAAGCCTACTTTCATAAAAAAATTGTATTTTCTTATTTTAGAGGAAAATGTGAACTTTGTTAGCATGCAAGGTGACAGTTATGGACATGTTTTAATCTTATTAGCTCTTATGAGTGAAATTATCTTTTCATGCTGCTTTCATTGCTGGACACATTGAGTTTTACAAGTACAGTTGTAGAAATTTTATGAGTTTCAAAAACTTTTATCTGATAAAATTTGCATAATTACAAGAAAATGAACTTTGAGAAATAACTTAAGTGGGTCAACAATGGTCAGAGTTTTCAAAGTTGTTGGGCACATTTAATATTATTAGTAGTGTTGTGAATATGTTTTCTTTTTGACAAGTATTATCAACCTGTAGTCATATGATTTTGCTTTAGAGTTAATCATATGGTTGTTCATGTGGCTGGTGGCATAGTTTTAAGTCATGTACATGAATAGTCTTACAGCTGGCTATGATATCACTGATGTTTATCCTTTTTATCAGTTACTCGGGAGTGGGTTTCCTTCGGCAAGCCAAGTGAGATCATTGTCAGTGCCCCTGGACTGGCTCTTGTGTGGGTGGCACATAAAAGACACCATTTCGAGCGTGGCCATTGCCGGTACCGCCTAACTGGCCTTCGTGCGGGTGACACGTAAAAGCACCCACTACACTCTCTGAATGGTTGGTGTTAGGAAGGGCATCCAACTGTAGAAACTCTGCCAAATTAGATTGGAGCCTGGTGTTGCCATCCGGTTTCACCAGTCCTCAGTCAAATCGTCCAACCCATGCTAGCATGGAAAGCGGACGTTAAACAATGATGATGATGATGATGATTGAAATGAGGTGAGAGATGAGGCTAACATCACTGATTGTGGGTTGGTTCCTGCATACTAGTGCTCTATCTATTATTGTTAATGAGATTATTATTGTCTATGTTTGAATTGTGCTGTGAGGTTTTCCAAGAGGAGGTGACAGACTATGCTTTTGAGTTGGTACAGGCAGCTTTTGAAAATATTGATACGAACGCCGAAAAACAAAAAAAATAATGTTATGTCCCTCTTCCACGAGCTGAGTTTGAAACCATGTTCTAGTTGTTCAGGACAGTGGTATTTCCTTTGTCCTGTCAATGAGCACGGTTATTTATGGCCGTAGGAATGTGATCTCTGACCTTCTCCGGTCATCGAAAGTTTGAAAGAGATAGGAACTGTACCCAGCTTTAGAGGGGGAACGCAGCACAGTTGGGTACAGTATGTCTATCTTTCTGGCTAATGACCTGTCATAAATACAGGAGCGTAAATTTGGAAGGGGTCAGTCGGTGAAGAACGAGTGGAGTGACAGCAGCGGTCAGTGAAGATGGACAGAGTAGTCGGTGATAGAGACTGAGAGAAAGAGGCTGAGAGAGGGAGGCTATTGACAGAAGGTACCAATCAGCGAAATGGATAGAGCCAGTGACTGAGAGGGTATAGCCCGTAAGAGAGGCAGATAGGGACTGAGGCAGTCTGAGAGAGAGACAGAGAGATGGAACTGTTGTGGCAGGCAAAGTGATGTAGTGGCAGATTGTAGTGGACTGTGTTGGTCAGTTCTTGTCGAAGTAGTAGGAAATTTGAAGGAAAAGTAATTTGTTATGGTAAATGTTTGCTTATATTTTTAAAGAAAATGTACTTGCATTGTTATATGTTTTTGTGAAGAAAATAAAGAAAAAGAACTTTTGTTAATTGTGTTGTTAAAAGAAAGGAAAAGAAAAGAAAAACAAAAGAAGCAGAAGAACTTTTAAATGACTCTTGATAAACGAACTTTATGATTATGTAAAATGATTGAAAAACTTTGTAATTGTTTGGAAACTTTGTTAAATGTGTTATTCTAAAAGCAAGAATTATTGTGATTGAATGTATTTGTTTTGTTTTGAAAAAAAAAAGTTTAGTTTGACTAAACAACGTATGGTCTGTGTTATTTCTTTTTCTTGTCATCATTACGTGCTCCACAGGCTTGGCGGACATCCTGATTCACTGAGCGTCGTCATCGCATGCGTGGGTTTTCTCTCATCGAAGGTCTCGCGCGGGCGTTCGTAACAATATGTTCCATTAACTCAATATAGCAGGTCTGTCATTGTAGAATACATCAGCATGTTATACCCTGTTTCTTGTGCAACATTTGCCTTTCATGGGACAAGACTCGATGCTGTAAGTTATCCATGTTGATTTTGTAGCCATAGGATTCCTAAATTGTAGCTCTCTATGATACTAGATACGTTCTTCTTGTAACTAAATCTTGCCTTTATGATGTTTCTTTTTAAAAAAGCTAGAAGCTGTGCCTGCTGGGAAGTGTTCGCTGGTGAGTCAGTTGAAGTTTTTACAATGCATATTTTCACACTAGAGTTCTATGGTGGATTGTACCATGTAACATTTATTTTCTTTATATAGTTGTGGTGGTTTCTATTTGTCTCTAGTAAATATTTAATTCTCTCAGAGTAGTGGTTGGATTGCAATGACACGCATTATCTAGTGGTTATCTTGATTGTGGTTCCATCTTAAATTAAAGAGGTAATTCTCTTGCTGACTACTGATGGAATTAGGCAGGTCGTTTGAATTTATATGAATCTCAAGCATAGCTGTGTAATTAAGAAGTTCTTGTCCCAACCTTTTGCCTTTAGGTTCAGTGACACTGTATGGCACCTTGGACTAGTGTCTTTTATTACAGCACAAGACTGATCAAAGTGGATTTGGTTGATAGAAACTGAAAGATTTCTGTTGTATATGTACACACACAAACATGTGTGCGTGTGTGTATGTGTGTATATATATATATATATATCTATATATATATATATATATATATATATATATATATATATATATATATATATATATATATATATAGGAAAATGAAAAAAAGCCAGAATGCTGAACTGGAAGCATAATTTAATAAAGATTTTTTCTAACCGGTTTTCATTGCGAAGAAGCAAATTATCAAGAAAAAGGAGAATGAAAATGTTTTTTTTACAAAGAAGTACAAAATGAAGAAAATAATATATAAAACAATAATATATAAAAAAATAAATATACCCATACATTATATTGTCTTTGAGCTTTTGTAGTTCAATAGTAGTTCATGTATAAATTGGTAGGAAAAATAAGGATGCATGAGAGTTGAGAGTTTTGTTAGGTTTAAAAAAAGGGTTAAAAGTTTGTGTTAAGCAGGAAATGTGGTGTCAAAACAGGAAGTGTGTGTAAGGGGAGACAAGTGTTTTTAGTTAGAGTTATGAACTCTTTTTTTCCCAACAGGAAGTTTGTGTCTGTTCATAGAGAAATAAGGTCACTGAGGGGTGTGTGTGTTAAGAAAGGGTTGGAATTTCTCTATGAAAAGATTACATACATAAGTATATGTATATATATATATATATATATATATATATATATATATATATATATATATATATATATATATATATATATATATATACACATATACTTATGTATGTATCCAGCATGGCCTTACAGGTTTTAGTCAAACAAATCAACTCCAGGTCTTCATTATTTAAAGCCTAGTACTTATTCTACAGGTCTTTTGCTGAACCAATAAGTTATGGTGACACAAACAAACCAACACCAGTTGTCAAGTAGTGCTGAGGGACAAATACAAAGACAAACGTATGTGCACACACACACAAACATACACACATAACTATGGCAGGTTTCTTTCAGTTCTGTCTACCAAATCACTCACAAAGACTTTGGTCTATCCAAGGTTATAGTTGAAGCACTTGCTCAAGATGCCAGACAGTGGGACTGAATCTGGAACCATGTGGTTGGGAACCAAGCTTCTTACCACACAGCCACATTGTTATATAAGTATATACTGATAAATGAAAATGTGTATATGTTTGTGTGAATGAGTTTGTATTTCTCTCACATTCACTGGTTTGTAAATAAAAGGCTCATATGGTGTTGTTTGTTTCAAGTTCTCCACATAAAACATGTCTGGGACATCATTGCCTACCTTGAAACAAGTGGGGATTAGTAACAAGAAAGCTCCAATCTATTTTTGTCAGACCCACATAAGTATGGAAAAGTAGATGTTAAAGCAATGATGATGGTAATGGAGTGGTTTTCAATGCTGGGATCTTCTGGCTCCAAAATATAGAGACTTCTTTTAAATGGCATCAGTGTAAAGTTAACCAATGGATGCATAAGTTCCATCCATCATGTTACCCTACAATATTATCCTAAAAATAAATAACCAAAGCTGCAAGGTAATGCATGACTAGTTTTTATCAATATGAATAAATAAGCATTGCATTTGATAGAAGGGGCATGGTTTAGTGGTTAGGGTATTTGGCTCACGGTCATAAAGTCATGAGTTCCATGCCTGGCTGTATGCTGTGTCCTTGAGCAAGACAATTTTTTTCATGTTGCTCTAGTCCACTCAGCTGATAAAAATGAGTTGTACTTGCAATTCAGAGGGTCAGCCTTGTTGCATTCTGTGTCACATTGAATCTTTCTAAGAACTACATTGAGGGTACATGTGTCTGTGAAGTTCTCAGCCACTTGCACGTTAATTTCACGAGCAGACTGTTCCACTGATTGGATCAACTGGGACCCTCGTTGTCATAACCAACGGAGTGCCAGTTACATTTGATAAAGAAACTTGAATGCTAAGGGTTAAACTATATGTGTGTGTGCACATAAGTGCATGTGTGTGCACATATGTGCATGTGTGTGTGTACTATATGTTTGTTTGTACACACATATTCATAAAACAAATATAGTGTGAGAATATAGTGTATGCATTAGTACTGATCAGACTACCACCAAAACCACCACCAGAACTGACCAGGCGCTAAAGAACAACAACCAATGAGGGAACCTCTATATGATCACATGCTCACTCAATCTACTAGAAATAGCAATCAAATATCTTTGAAATCACACACTATTGTCTAAAAATGAAAATACATGCTGTGCAATGTAGTCTTAGATATGCTATATCTGATGAAAGACAATAAGGCCATGATTGGAATGCCTTTGATTATAGGCTAAAAGGGATCTTAACTGGTGCTTCAGCCATCCACAATACACCCACACACACACACACACACACACACACACACACACACACACACACACACAAACACACACACACACACACACACACACATACATGCATGCACACACAAAAGAATACTAATGCATGTGGTTATGCAGCAAAATAAATGTTGGCATCAAAAATAATCTCTATACATCTCAGCAGGAGTTATGTAGGATTTAATTATACCTAGACAGGAAGTATGTGAGATTTAATTGCATCTGTGCAGGAAGTATATTCTTATTAATCATATGTAAACAGGAAGTATGCTACATTTGTACAGTTATACCCAAAAAGGAACTATGTGGGATTTAATTATACATAAACAGGAAGTATGTAGCATTTAACTATACATAAACAGGAAGTGTGTGGGATTTAATCATGCCAGTACAGGAAGTATGTGGGATGTAATTATACTGGTACAGGAAGCAAGTGGGATATATTTATAGCTAAAAAGAAAGTATGTGGGAAAATTCATTATAGATAAGAAACAGTACAAAGATTGATCAAATGACAAGATATGTACACTAATTATAAGAGTCTAGATGTATGTACCTTTATATTCTTCTTGTTAGTCTCTTGAATCAGAGAAAGACGACTCTGCAATATGTTGCAGAAAGTTCAAATGTTTGTGCTGTGCATGAGCTTACTCACTCCATGAAATCAGCATTGCCTGTACAAGTGTATGGAGTGCTACATGTAATATGTTGAAGTAACTGTGAAATGAAGTATTTTACTCAAGAATGCAATGCACCACTCAGTCTGGGAATCAAAACCACATCTATATTGGTGGTGATAGTAGTAAATCTTCAGATTTAGTGAACACATTAACTTAGTTGAAGTATTAATAAGTATATAGCAAGGTGATGAGCTGGCAGAATCATTAACACACCAAGCAAAATGCTTCATGATATTTTATGTCTCTATGTTCTGAGTTCAAATTCTGCCAAAAGTGAACTTTGCCTTTCATCCTTTCAGGGTCGATAAAACAAGTACCAGCTGAGTACTGGGGTCAATGTAATCGACTTACCCATTCCCCCAAAATTGCTGGCCTGGTGTGAAAATTTGAAACTAATATGTGTATAGCTACAATATATATTATAGAGTGAGAATGAAGTATGTTCTTATTTGTAATATATCTAATGGTGACAAAAAAAACAAAACAAAACCATTTGGGAGGTTTATTTACATGTAAGCGTGCATATGGTGATGCTGTGAGAAAAATTTGAAACTGAGTTTTGGGATGAAATAATGCATAGAAAATGTGGAGATTAATGGAGACCTCTCAGTAGAAAATGATAGAATACAAATAAACTTCATCATGTTTATATAAAGGTTCAATTTAATATTAGATATAAAACTTGAGTGAAATCCCTTTATGTTTAAGACAAAAGTTCTTAAACTTAGTCTTTTTTGTATTGTAAGAAGCTCTCCATCATCACTATTTCATTATTTCATTTTTACCAAAATGATCTTACTAGTGGAATGGCTTGTGTAATTGGTCTTAGACACATGAGTTGCATTATTGCTCTTCTATGCACACATACATACATATATATATATACTCATACGTGTATATTGGTTGTGTAGTTGTTCTTATACACAAGCATACATGTAAGTTGTATAATTGTTCTTAAACAGGTATTCACACATACAATAATATAAGTGTTATTATACATGTCTATACACATATATACAGGTTGTATAATTGCTGCTGCATACACATACACACCTATATACACAGACGTATGTATTATACATACACATACACACACTTCTGTATATAAGAAATTTTGCAAAACTTCAAAACAAAGATTAAAGTATTGGATATGATGATGATGATGATTTATTGGAATGTAATTTGATTTTGACTAACAATTTCACACATGCGTGGACACACGTGTGCACACACATATGCGCACACACATATGCGCACACACATATGTGCACACACATACATACGCATATATAATCACATACGCTACTTCATGTACAGGATAAATACACACATGTATACAACAGCACACATACATACATACAATCAAGTACGCATTTAGTTGCATATAACTCACACATGCAATTGTTTACATATGTACAGTTGGACAAACACACAGAAGCTGAACTGTGGATGTTTTCACATTGTAAGAGAGAATGAAATTAAACAGTGAATGAAGAAGAAACATCAAACTAGCGATGAAAGGTAATGGGATGAAAAGTGAAAAGAGATGAAAGAAAATAAGGGTCAGGATGAGAATGGATGTGATGTGAGAAGGTGAGGGGGCTGATGCAATTAGAGATGATGTTATGCACTGAGAGATGATGTGAAATGATGTGAGATGAAAAAATGGAAGTCATGATGTATAATGAGATGAGATGTAAGGTGATGCAATGAGATGTGAGATGATGTGAGAAGAGATGATGTGAGAAGAGATGATGTGAGAAGAGATGATGTAATGTAATGTGATATGATGCTATAAAATTTGATGTGAGGTGATGTTGTGCGAGGTCATGTGATGCATTGTGGTGAGATGTGATATAATGAAAGGTGATGCAATGAAATGTGACATGAGTAGATGTGGTATGATGTCAGGTAAATCATATAGAACAATTTGCATATATAACATACTTTTGACGGAATTTTCATCATCATCATCATCATCATCATCGTTTAACGTCCGCTTTCCATGCTAGCATGGGTTGGACGATTTGACTGAGGACTGGTGAAACCGGATGGCAACACCAGGCTTCAATCTAATTTGGCAGAGTTTCTACAGCTGGATTGCCCTTCCTAACGCCAACCACTCAGAGAGTGTAGTGGGTGCTTTTACATGTCACCCGCACGAAGGCCAGTCAGGCGGTACTGGCAACGCCCACGCTCGAAATGGTGTCTTTTATGTGCCACCCGCACAAGAGCCAGTCCAGGGGTACTGGCAACGATCTCGCTCGAAAACCCTACAAAGGCCAGTCAGGCGGTACTGGCAACGGTCACGCTCAAAATGGTACATCTTATGTGCCACCCACACAAGAGCCAGTCCAGGGGCACTGGCAATGATCTCACTTGGCTTGCCGGGTCTTCTCACGCACAGCACATTTTCAAAGGTCTCGGTCAGTAGTCATCGCCTCGGTGAGGCCCAATGTTCGAAGGTCTTGCCTCACCACCTCAGCCCAGGTCTTCCTGGGCCTACCTCTTCCATGGGTTCCCTCAACCATTAGGGTGTGGCACTTTTTCACGCAGCTATCCTCATTCATTCTCACCACATGTCCATACCAGCGCAATCGTCTCTCTTGCACACCACAACTGATGCTTCTTATGTTCAGCTTTTCTCTCGAGATACTTACACTCTGACGGGTATGCACATTTACATTACACATCCAGCGGAGCATTCTGGCTTCATTCCTTGCGAGCTTACGCATGTCCTCAGTAATCACAGCCCATGTTTCACTGCCATGTAGCATGGCTGTTCGTACACTTGCGTCATACAGTCTGCCTTTTACTCTGAGTGAGAGTCCCTTTGTCGCCAGCAGAGGTAAGAGCTCTCTAAACTTTGCCCAGACTATTCTTATTCTAGCAGCTACACTTTCAGCGCACCCACCCCCACTACTAACTTGGTCACCCAGATAGTGGAAGCTATCGACTACCTCTAGTTTTTCTCCCTGGAATGAGATAGAAGTTGTTTCCTGTTTGTTTACAGTGTTTATTGCTCCTGAACATCTGCTACAAATGAAAACTAACTTCCTAGTTAACCTTCCTTTGATATTGCTGCACCTCTTATGTGTCCATAGCTTGCACCGGGTACATCTTATAGAGTTACTACCTACTCCTTTTCTACATACTGAGCAGGGCCATCTACCTGAAGGGGTTTGTGTTTTATCTACCTTCCTACTTATTAGGATTTTGGTTTTTGCTAGGTTGACTCTAAGGCCCTTCGATTCTAGTCCTTGCTTCCACACCTGAAACTTCTCCTCTAGTTCCGATAGTGACTCTGCAATTAGTGCAAGGTCATCAGTATAGAGGAGCTCCCAGGGGCAACCTGTCTTGAATTCCTCTGTTATCGCCTGGAGGACTATGATAAATAGGAGGGGGCTGAGGACGGAACCTTGGTGGACCCCTACCTCTACCCGGAATTCATTACTGTACTCATTTCCAACCCTCACCTTACTGGCAGCATCTCTGTACATGGCTCGCACAGCTCTCACTAACCATTCTTCTATCTCAAGTTTCCTCATTGACCACCAGATAAGGGATCGGAGGACCCTGTCAAAGGCTTTCTCCATGTCAACGAAGGCCAGGTACAGAGGTTTATCCTTGGCTAGGTATTTCTCCTGCAGCTGTCTCACTAGAAATATGGCATCAGTGGTGCTTTTACCTGGCACAAACCCAAACTGCATCTCATCTAAATTGATTCGCTCCCTAATTAGTTGGGCTATGACCCTCTCCGTAACTTTCATAACCTGATCTAACAGCTTGATGCCTCTGTAATTATTTGTATCTAAAGCGTCACCTTTACCTTTGTAGCAGTTGACTATGGTGCTGCTACACCAGTCATTGGGTATGACTCCTTCGTGTATCACCTGGTTCATAATACGGGTGACTAGGCTGTAGCCAACACTGCCAGATATTTTGAGCATCTCTGCAGTGATTCCTGATGGGCCGGGGGCTTTCCCTGTCTTCATACACTTAATTGCTTTATCTACCCTGGTACTGTCAACTCGGATAGCTGGTCCCTCTGTTGGGTCGACATACGGCAGGCTCTCTTCCTCCCATTCATTCTCTTTATTAAGCAATCTATCGTAGTGGCATCTCCAGACCTCTTTCTTTGCAGCCTCATTTAGTGCAAGCGTACCATCATCCATGCGAACACATTTCTCTCCTACAACATCACTATTCTCTCTCCTACACTGTCTTGCAACACGAAATACCTCGAGTCTTTGGTCCTCACAGTGCAGAACATTGGCAAATCTTTTCTTATCTGCTTCCCCTCTGGCTAAATAAAACCTGTCGCCTAGCTTCCCTTCTGGCAGATTGGTACAATTCCCTGCTACCACCGTTCTTCCAGTCCTTCCAAGCCTGTTTCTTTTGTCTAATAGCCCCGTCTACCTCCTTGTTCCACCACCACGTTACTCTGGGTCGAGAGGGGACTTTACACCAGCCACAGATCTGGTCGGTGGCTCTCAACAGGTTGTCCCGCAGAAATCTCCAATTGTCTTCCACGTTGTATGATGCTATATCCCCTTCTATTTCGTCAAATGCTTCAAGTAACTTGTCTCTAAGTCTCGGTCCATTTGCAGGGTCTTTAAGCTTCCATACCCTTCTCCTCCTTATCATATTCTGGTACATTAACAGTATTTTCTTTCAGTGCCATATTGTACTACAATGGAGGCATTGACACTACAATGGAGGCAACGGTGTGTGTGCATGCACATGTGTGCCATATTGTACTACAATGGAGGCAATGATGTGTGTGCATGCTCATGTGTGTGTGCATACATTTAGTGATGTAAATGCAATGAACATTAAAACGGACAACAAAAGAAAGTAGTAAACATAAGGAGTGTGTGTGTGTGTGTATTAGTGTGGTATATGTGTGTATATAGAGAGGTTTGACAGTGTGGAAGTGTAGTGGCATTGCTTAGTGGGGATACAGGGTGTTGGTTTCTGTATATGTGTAGTTATTAGGTGGGGAAGAGAAAGCCTGTATGTGAGGAGTGTGTGCAAAGTGTAAGGGAATAAAAGGAGTGATGAAGTCCATAGTATGACAAGACCAAGGCAGAAGGTGTTACTGATGTGCATATAACAAAAGTATGTAGGGGAGTGAAAATGTTTTTAACAAAGAGAAAAGGTTTTAAAACTAAAATTTAAAAGTGAAACAAAAATTCTGTAAAGAGAAGGTATGTCAATACAATGGTAAAAGCTCCAGAGAGTTTGATAGAGTGCCCAGAGGATGGTAAGGAATATCCATGAAGGAGAAAAATAACTGAGGAGGTGAAAAGCCAAATGTAATGTATGTAATGTAAAACAAAATGATGGAGGGAACAAAATTAGTCTTTTTTGTACTTTTTGAGAGAAAGAAACAGTTAGAGAAGTAGTGTGTGAGTGAAGAGGGAGCTAAAAAGTTGAAGGCAGTCAAGCAGAGATGATAGGTGGAAGGTGAAGAAGAAAGGTGTGATTCAAAAATGTCATCTGGACGAGGAGTGTTAAAATGTTGAAGAATGAGTGTGAGTGAGTGAACATGCAGAGAGTGGAGTGAGGGTAAAGAATTGGTGTGTGTGCATCCATGCCCCAGTATGTGTAGATAAGTGAAGAGATTGTTGGGGCACATTGAGCAAGCTCCCTAATGTGGAAGGTGTGTTAGTTGGATTCAATGAAGATGATTGTGGTGGAAATGAAAGGGCAGGTATAGCAGTGAGACAGAAACAAGGAGAGGATCCATAAGGGAGATGGGGTAGGAGAAGAGCCATGAATGAGAAGGCCGTTTAGGTTGTGGGTATGCTTAAAGGAAAGAATGGATGGGATAAAGAGGAAATAAGTGGTGGTAGGGTCAAATAGGAAGCAGCAGAAGAGGTGGAGAATGGTGCATTGCATTGCAGGGGAAGGATGATGGGTGGCAGGTAAGGGGAAAGAGTACGTGGTAGGTTGGGCTCCAGACATGAGATGTTAGGGCTGCAGTGCAATCAATGGCATGGGCATTGGAAAGGCAACTTGGATAAGGGTGGGTGAGTAATTGTCAAGTGGCCACAAGTGGGACCTGGGCATGAAAGTCACAATCCTCTATATTTAGCAGCCTCTCAAAGTAGCACTTACAACATGCCTCTTTCTAAAGAATGTCAGAGTGCTGTTATAATTCCATAAACACTTTTCTTCAACAACATTTCGATTTTTCTATAGTGCACTATCTAGCAAAGCAGAACACCTTGAATATCTGATCCTCACTTCAAAGAATATGTGTAAACTTCTTTTCTGTCTCTCACTTTGTTTTTTTTATGTCAGTCAATTACCTTATTTTTTAGCTATCTAGTATTTTTCTTTTTTACTGTTGCTGTCTCTCTTCTAGTTTGTCAAGCCTGTCTTTTCATTATTACTGCACTATCTACAATATTATTCCACCATCACATTACCTTGCATTTGGTTGGAACCTTGCACCAGTCACAAATCTGGTTTGCAGTCTCCAGCAGATTGTCTTTCAAAAACTGTTAGTTATAAAATAAGTTATATGTCTCCATCTCCTTCTTTCTACTATCATAAACATTACTTAATATCACTCTGAATTTATGGGCAACAGAGGGCTCTTTAAACTAAAGGTCTTCCGCTTCCAAATAGTTATTTGTTTCTAAGTCAGAGTAGTCCTTGTTTTATAGTTGCTAACCAGTAATCTATGTCAAGGAAGTGATATTTTTCAGTCATTTTGCCTATAGTGCTTTCAGACAAGAATACAGTTTATCTGGTTTGTGTACTCACCTGATTGGTAACTGATTAAAAAGCTGGTTTTCATGGCTTGTGTTCTAGATCATGAGATCATTTGTATCGCAGAACTCTAGTTTTGATTTCTCCTAATTTCTTGTACTGTATCCATAGCTACCATGTACTCCACAAAAACCAGTATGGTGTTATTGAACATGTCAGTAAAATTACCAGTTGCAATAAAGAAATTGTTATCTGTTACCAAGTGAGTCTAAAAGGTGTGGGGAGGGACTAACTTTCTTTTCAGCCACCAGCTCTGAATGTGGTATATATGTGGAGATAACTGTTTCAGTGTTTTGCCTATAACTAGTATAAGCTTAACAATTCTATCGCATAATACAGAGAGAGAAAGAGAGAGAGAGAGAGAGAGAGAGGGAGAGAGAGAGAGAGAGAGAGAGAGAGAGAGAGAGAGAGAGAGAGAGAGAGAGAGAGAGAGAGAGAGAGAGATTGGGGCGTGTACTGAAAGAGCCAATATGTATGCTTCTTACAGTGTATGTGTACAGAAATTTATCAACCTGGGAAGGTGCTTAATTTAAGAGTAAGAGAGGACCAACTGTCTTCAAAGCACTGCTGCTTTGTGGCAGTACCCACCATGGGAAAGGCTTCAAGAGTAAATCCTGAGGTAAAATCCAGAGCTAAGGCAGTCCAACATTGTTTTCAACGTTGTTCTGGTAACATCTGCAACGATACTGGTGCCAAGCTGTACTGGCCCTTGCATTTCCTTTGGACAACATTAGTGGCATGGGAAAGGGAAATTCCACTGCATGGGCAACTGAAGGTCACCCATACTAAATCTGCCAATGTCTCAGCTCTTCAGAGGACATTCAATCATCACCTCAAAATGGTGGTACAACATGGAAAGCAGCAGTGTACTGGTTATAAGCCTGCACTCAGACAGGCGTGGAACTGGGCACTATGGGCAGCTTTTAATGGTGGAAGAGGCCATCGTATCTTGCTAGACAGCTACTGCCTACCTCAGATTGGGCAAACACCAGCCAACTAGGAGCTGTCCCACAAGAGTCCACCTGTTTCATTGGGTGCATGGGGTTTATGGATATATGTAGCCTGAATTTTGGATGGTAAATACTGTACCAGGCATAACAAGAAGACAAAGAAAAAGTCAGCACTCCAGTACTGTACTACCAGTCCACCTGCCTCACTGGGTGCAACGAGCTTAAGGCTACAAGTAGTCTTAATTACAGATGATAAACACTGCACCAGGCATAACAAGAAGTGAAAAGAAGCCAGAACTCAGGTTAAGATACTGGAACATACAGACCATGTCTGTAATACCATCAAATAACCTCCTGAAGATCTGTGACACATAATAGCCTGCAGCGATTAATAGCAAACAGCAAAAATTTCAAGAAGCCATGGCGACACTGCAAGAAATATATCATACAGAATTAGGAGCACTACATGAGATTATACTGTTTCTAGACAGGGAAATAGCCTAGAAAAGACTAGAGAGCAAGGTGTAGGCTTTTATGTAAAAAAACTCACTCTTAAGAATTGTGTAGTTCAGCAAGAGAGGGACTGAGCAGATTTTCTAACTTTGACTCTATACATTCAATGGACCTGTTAGCCTTGTCAGTGTATGCTCTGAAACTTTATTCTGCATAAAATACAAAGAATGAATTCTAGGACGACCAGGTGCAGCAACTGGTGCTTGGTGAATTAATTGCTTGGGGCAGTATGGACAATGATTGCTTGAGTTTTGCACATTCCATAGATTGTGTGTCACCAACTCTGACTTCCAAAATAAGTGTAGTACAAAGTGTCTGGGAGACATTTCTACTCTTCCAAACATTGGTACCAAGTAGAGCTGACATTCACATAACACAGCTACTTGATGAATGATTCCATTCTTTCAAAGTATCAACTGCAACATGGATTGTTCTTTGCTTTGCTGCAAGATTAGGTTTCAAGCCAAAGAAGGTGCATTATATGAATCCATCTGCTAAGGAGAGCATTGATGCCACTATGGCATGACATCCAGATAAAATAGAAGAATTCATCAGGTTACTGTAGGATGCCCTCTTTGCAGACTCATTAGGTAGAATATGCAGATGAAAGAGAACTTCCTTGGGGACACCATCTCTGTACTGAAAGCCTTTAGTAAGAAACACGGTGCAAGACATAAGACATTTGAAGCAAGTTTAAACAAGCTTACAATTGTCATTGAAGCAAAGTAAGCTTCTATACTCAAACTTAAACACCACCATGACCAGGCAACCTTTCAAGAAATAAGAACAGCAAGGTGCAAGGCTCATAAAATACCCAGGTACTTTGCTAATGACTACTGGCTTCAGTTTTGCAATGGCATCCAATTATCATTTGACACAGATATATTCATGGAATATATAATGGCACAAAAAAGATCATCTGCCCCACCATGATCAGCACAACACAAATGAAAACCTTAACATGTGAGACCCTTAAAGACAAAGGCAAGCAGATGCAATGATAGGTAGAACATTATTGTAAATTTTACTTCACGAAAAAACACCAACTCAAATATCATGCTTGACACCATGGAATGTCTGCTGGGGAACAGGATAAGGAATTCACTGTCTCCCAATTGGTAAGGTATGAGGATTAGATGGCATCCCACCAGGAGCCATCAAGTGTGCAAAGAAATAGGAATAGTAAATAGTGAATATTTTTTTACTGCACTCTGTAGTAACAACACTTGGTTAACTAAATCAATGAGTGATAACCATTGTGAACTATATAAACCAGCGCTTACTATTGTACTCCAGTTTGAAAAATAAATCCAAAGTTTGCTTTTGAAGATTTCAGAGTATAGTATAAAATACAAAGAAGAATGGTGAATTATATTTTTATTTCATAATTTGTAATCCATAATTTTTATTTCATAATTTGTAATCCATAATTTTTATTTCATAATTTGTAATCCATAATTTTTATTTCATAATTTGTAATCCATAATTCACTTATATGCATTTCCGATGAGTTGGCATTACATAAAGCACTGATGTGTAAATTCTGCGCCTAAATTGATCCATAATTACTTAACTACATTCTTTATAGTATAGACACTCTGAGAAGGATGAGCTACAGTTGATTTTTAAGGTCTGTGTAATGCTGTAGTCAATTAATAATGGATCAATTAAAGTGCTGAATTAACACATCATTGTATTGTATAGCACTAACTCATCTGAACATGTGTAAGCAAATTGTAGACTACAAATTATAAAATAAATATATTATTTTCTATTCTTCTGTGTGCTATATATATATATATATATATATATATATATATATATATATCATCATCATCATCATCATGATCATTTAACATCTGTTGACCAGGGCTGGTAAGCTGAGGGGCTGCACCAGACTCTGGTCTGATTTGGTATGGTTTCTATGGCTGGATGCCCTTCCTAATGCCATCTACTTCAAGAGTGTAATGGGTGCTCTTATGTTCCACTGGTATTGGTGCCAGTTACTTCACCACCTGGTCCCATGTCTTCCTCTATCACAGGTTCCCTCTACAGTTACAGACTGGCACTGC